>NC_086098.1:171266631-171566631 GCF_963921235.1 Mobula hypostoma | reverse complement strand
CCATACAGCTTGGCACCAGTGTCCTCGCAGAGCCATGTGTGGTGAAGTGCCTTGCTCAAGGACACAACACGCTGCCTCAGCTGAGGCTCGAACTAGCGACCTTCAGATCACTAGACCGATGCCTTAACCACTTGGCCACGCGCCAACATCAAGCCTTAACTAATCAGTGATATAATGAGTGTACTGTTTGGGAAAGGGGATTTAGGTTCATTGAGCAATGTGGTCATTCAGCCCTTAGTGATTGCGTTGACGTCTGTCCAACCCACCAACATAAGAATGGGCAGAGGCTTTTGGTGGTGTCAGGGAAGTCATGTGATTGGACATCGTGCAAGGTGTCCAACCAGAGTTGGCAGCTAAAGTAGGAATCCTAAACAAGGGTCTTGGCCCAAAATGTCAACTGCTTTTTCCTTTCCATAGATGCTACATGACCTGCTGAGTTCCTTCTCAGCAGAATCTGCACCTGCAGAATCTCTAACATTCAGATGAGTTTGTCTTCTCTCTGGCCCTAGGGAATCCAGTCTTCTTCAAGGGTTGGGATCTTAGTTGCCAATCCTCTTGGCCTATCCAGGATTTTCTCAGTATTAGTGAAAGTTGAGTTCATTGTCATGGAACATAGAGCACAGGACCTATAACAGTACAGCATGGTATGGGCTCTTCGGACCAGAACATAAACCTACTTGATGATGAATCTACAAACAAGAGGAAATCTTCAGATGCTGGAATTCTGAGCAGCACACACAAAATGCCGGAGGAACTCAGCAGGCCAGGCAGTATCCATGGAAAAAAGTAGTCGGCAGAAACCCTTCAGCAGGGCTCAATCTAACCCTTCTCTCCTACACAGCCTATAGCCCTCCATTTTTCTTACATCATTTTACTTAAGAATCTTTTAAATATCCCTACTATATCTGCCTCTACCACCACCCCCGGCAACATGTTCCAAGCACCTACCAATCTCTGTGTAAAAAAACTTGCCCTTCACATCGCCTCTAAACTTTCCTCCAATCACCTTCAAGGTATCACCTGCACAAGTACATGTCTACGCAAGTGCTTGTCCTATCCCAGGCACGGAGCATCAAATACACAACATTCAAAAGAAACAAAACAACTCACATAAAATAATACAAGAAAGAACACAATTGGAACAAAGAAATCTCCATTGTAATGCAGAGCGGTCATAGTGTTGAGAAATAGAGGCAGTGATTAGGCTCATGCAGGTTGGTTTCAGAACCGAATGGCTGAAGGGACCAAATGTTGCTGAACCTGGAGGGGGAGGGGAGGCACTTCAGGCTTCCGGACCTCCTGCATGATGGGAGCAGCGAGAAGATAGAATGGCCCGAATGTGGGGAACTTCCGTGTGGCCTTATTAAGGCAGCACCTCCTGTAAGATTAAATATTAATCTCTGGGATGACCAGCGTAAAGGACAGAACCATTGAGGTGGAGAACCGGAGGTGGGATCTGGGTCCCCAACTGACCTGGACAGCATAGTGTACGTCAGGATAATGCTCACTAGCAGTGAATAGCTATTGGTTCCCCTGGAATTTGGAAAATTTAGAGAAGATTTGACTGTTGCATTGGATAATAAAGGGTGAATTGATGGAGCAGACAGAGAAAAATTGTTTCCCCAGGTTGCGGGCGGGGACAGTAGGGAGAGGGAGGGTGTTCGTGATCCAGGGTACTGGGTACTGATACCTGTTCAATTCTATATGTGTGTGTGCGTGTGTGTGTATGTGTGTGTGTGACTGTGAGTGTGCATGTGTGTGTGTTCATGAGAGAGTCTGTGCATACATGTGTGGTGTGTGTGTGTGTGAGACTCTGTGACTCTGTGTGTGTGTGTGTGTGTGTGTGTGTGTATGTGTGTGTGACTGTGTGTGTGTGTGTGAGACTGTGACCGTGTGTGTGTATGTGAGACACTGACTCTGTGTGTGTGTGAAAGAGACTGTGACTGTGTGTGTGTGTGACAGACTGTGACTGTGAGTGTGTTTGTGTGTACAAGATGTGACTGTGAGTGTGTGTGTGTATGTGTGAGACTGAGACTGTGACTGTGTGTGTGTGTGTGTGTGTGTGAGACTGTGGCTGTGTGTGTGTGTGAGAGACTGTGACTGTGAGTGTGTGAGACTGTGACTGTGGGTGGGTGTGTGTGAGACTGTGACTGTGTGTGTGAGACTGTGACTGTGAGTGTGTGAGACTGTGACTGTGGGTGTGTGTGTGAGACTGTGACTGTGTGAGACTGTGACTGTGAGTGTGTGAGACTGTGACTGTGACTGTGTGTGTGTGAGACTGTGACTGTGAGTGTGTGTATGTGAGACTGTGACTGTGTGTGTGAGACTGTGACTGTGACTGTGTGAGACTGTGACTGTGACTGTGTGTGTGTGAGATTGTGACTGTGAGTGTGTGACTGTGACTGTGACTGTGTGTATGAGAGACTGTGACTGTGAGTGTGTGTGTGTGTGTGTGTGTGTGTGTGTCTGTGTACATGCGTGTTTCTCTGCAGTTATACACAATGAAGGTGTAAGCCTGACTGCATGGGTGAGCTGCAAGACTGGATTTGACAGCGCAGTCACACCACCTGCACAGAACAGGTCTTTGAAGCATGTTAAAAAAGCAAAATTATCTTTCTCTCAAGCTTCACAGTTCTCCCCTCACCACCTGCAGACATTGCCACGTGCTGCCAGAGGGCTCAGCCAGTGTGCCCACCAGCTGGTGCCCGCTCTCAGAACAGGGAGACGACTTGAGAGGTCATGGGGCCCTTTGGCAGCATTTCTGCTGGCCAGGGTCTGAGATGGGTGTCTTTCCGGATGTCAGGGGCCAGTGTCCAAAGGCAGCAACAGGCGAAGGCTGGCTGTGAGAGAGAAGCATACAGCGAGTTGTGTCTGTCAGGCATCGCTCCTTTAATGTGGCGGTGAGGACTTCCTCCATTCTGTGTGGGCTGCTCGGGGATGTTGTGTTTGGCAGGGCAGGCAGGAACCTGCAATCTCCTGTGCATCCAGGGTTCTGGTTCCAAAGCAGATCAGCCTGTGATTTTGTGTTCCTCTCGTCTGTAAAATCCTTTATTCAGTTGGAGCTGTTTCTCTCTTTTTTCCTTTTTCTCTTTCTTAGTCATTGAAACCAAAAGAAAAACAGGTGGCTCTAGAGGCCAGGTCATTGGGTGCACTTAAGGCGGATGTCGATAGGTTCTCGATTAGTCAGGGCATGAAAGGCTATGGGGAGAAGGGGTTGAGGGGGAAATGGATCAGCCATGATGAAATGGTGGAGCAGACTTGATGGGCCGAATAGCCTAAATCTGCTTCTATGTCTGATGGTCTTAAAAATAACAATGGAACTATAATTTGTTATCATGTAGGGAAATATCTAGAGGTAGTGTTTCAGGTCTAAAATAGAAGCTGAACACTCAGCAGGTCAGGCAGCATTCATGGAGAGAGAAACAGAGTTAACATTTCAAGCTGATGAACAGATAGGATGTTAATGCCCACATAAAGACCTAAATTTTTCCCATCCCTCTTCTCTCTTCTTCTATTCCCCACTCTGGCTTCCCTCTTACCTTTTTTCTTCTCCTCACTTGCCTATCACCTCCCTCTGGTGCCCCCCTTCCTTCCCTTTCTCCCATAGTCCACCCTCCTGTCCTATCAGATTCCTTCTTCTTCAGCCCTTAACCTTTTGCACCTATCACCTCCTAGCTTTTCACCTCATTTCCACCTTGCCTGGCGTCACCGACCACCTCGTAGCTTGCCGCTTCCCCCACCTTCTTATTCAGGCATCTTCTCCCTTCCTCTCCAGTGCTGATGCAGGGTCTCGTGCTGAAACATCGACTATTTGTTCCCCTCCATAGTTGCTGCCTGACCTGTTGATTTCCTCCAGCACTTTGTGTGTGTGTGTGGCTCTTGACTGGGCTTTGCCTAATTTGCTCTACCAACATCAGTGTTTTGTTCACAAGTCAATGGACTGAAACTCCCCCCAGCATATTTTTAGACGGTGTTCTGAACAGTCGAAGAACCCATGAACACTTCCTCATCTTTCCTTCATTTTACACTATGTATTTTATTTTTGTACTTTGTAGTTATTTCATTTCCTTGCACCGTACTGCTGCTTAAAAACACCATGTTTCACAATGTAATCCAGAGAGCGGCAAGCGCAGAATCAAATATCGCTGTGATGATTGTATGTTCTAGTATCAGTTGTTTGGCGACAATAAAGTATAAAGTACATCACACATAAAAGTTGCTGGTGAACACAGCAGGCCAGGCAGCATCTCTAGGAAGAGGTACAGTCAACGTTTCGGGCTGAGACCCTTCGTCAAGACGAAGGGTCTCGGCCTGAAATGTCGACTGCATCTCTTCCTATAGATGCCGCTTGGCCTGCTGCATTCACCAGCAACTTTTATGTGTGTTGCTTGAAATTCCAGCATCTGCAGATTTCCTCGTGTTTGTGTTTCACAACATATGAAGTCAAAGTCAAAGTCGAGTTTATTCAAAGTTCAAAGTACATCTATTATCAAAGTACGTATACATTATACAACCTTGAGATTCGCCTCCTTACAGGCAGCCACCAAACAAAGAAACCCAATAAACCAATTTAAAAAAGACCATTTTTTGCAATGTGCAAAACAAAATCTAATTGTATAAACAATTAAAGTAAGCAAATAGCATTCAGAACTGAAGTTTACAAAAGTGAGTCCACAGCCACGAAGCCAGTCATTGCTGCAGCCGATCTGGGAGCCCGTTAGTTGCAGCCACAGCCTCAATTCAGCGCAGAGATGAGTAACCCTTGCGGAGCAGTGAGCTGGACCGTTCCTCGTCTCCGGCCCCAACATCCTGACCTTTTTAATCTGGCCTGGTGCTTAAACTGTCCAAACCGAGGACCTTCCCTCACTCTCGGGCCCCACCCTCCCCGACTCTGCTCGCTTTGCCTCAGTTCCGCTGCATCAAATCACCTCCAAGTCCTCTGCAGCAACGACCAAACGTTGGCTCGTTCCCCGCTCCCGTGCTCGGGCCAAGCTGCGTCGATTCAACCTGTGCCCGTCATGCCGCGACCTTCCTGCACTCTTGAGACTTCAGTTCTCACCACAAAAATGCCAGATCGTACAGCTGGGTCAACAGCTCAGCTCTGAAAGGGAAGTTACAGGCTGTTGACTGCAGGAATCGTATCTGAGAAAAAGTGTGATGAAGACAGTAATTATATTTTTGTTTGCTACCAGCAAGTCTTCGCTGCACTTCAGTAGCACCATTTTAAACTGGATTATTGTCATATGCATAATACATGGATGCAGATGTGCAAAGAAAAATCTACTTGCAACAGCCTCATGGGCACATCGCATTATATATGCAGCATTCACATGAAAAACATAAATTAAACATGAGAACAGAGGGATCTGGGAATGCAGATCTGTAATCCCTGGAAAGTGACGTCACAGCTAGATAGAGTTGTTGTGAAAACTTTTGGCACACTGGCCTTCAAAACCAAAATAGTGAGTACAGGAGTTGGGATGGAATGTTGAAATTGTACAGGATTTGCCGAGGCCCAACTTGAAGTATTGTGTACAGCTTTGTCCACCCACCCATAGGAAAGATGTAAACAAGATTGAACGAATACAGAGAAAACTTACAAGGATGTTGCTAGGACTTGAAGGCCTAAGTTACAGAGAAAGGTTGAATAGATTAGAACCTTATTCCCTGGAGTGTAGAAGACTGAGAGGAGATTTGATAGAGGTATACAAAATTATGAGGGGCATAAATAGAGTAAATGCAAATAGGCTTTTTCCACTAAGGACTACAACTGAAGGTCATGGGTTAAGGGAGAAAGGTGAAATGTTTAAGGGGAATATGAGGGGGAACTTCACTCAGGGGCTGGTGAGAGTGTGGAACGAGCTGCAAGTGCAAGTGGCGGATACGGAGTCAATTTCAACATTTAAGAGAAATTTGGAGAGGGGTATAGAGGGCTTTGGTCTGGGTCCAGGTAAATAGGACTAGGCAGATTAATGGTTCGGCACAGACTAGATGGGCCGAAGGGCTTGTTTCTTTGCTGTAGTGCTCCATGACTATGACTTTTTTTTTATAATCAGACACAATTAGAACAAAAGAACAAAGTCCATTTTAGTGAAAAGTGGTTAAATGTGTCATAATGTCATAGATTTATCAAAATATTGAGATAATGATTAGGGTTTTGCTAGTTGGTACAAGAAAAGAATGGTTGAAAATAAGTATTGAACCCTGCGGTGTAAAATTCAGGCTTCTGTGTCTCCTGCACGCTGGTGGCTGTGAGAAGACGGCACGACCCGGATGGTGGGAATCTTTGATGACAAATGTTGCCTTCTTGAGGAAGTAGCCCAAATAGATACTAGCAATGTTGGCGAGGGATTTGCCCATGACGTATAGGGCAGAGCCCACTACTATCTGCAACTTCTTACACTGCTGTATATTTGAATTGCCATCTTGCAGCTAGTCAGGATGCTTTCAACAGAATGTTTTTAGAGTGTTCGATGACAATCTGTACCTCCTGAGAGAGTGAAGACACTAGCGTGCTTTTCTGATGATTGCATAATCATTGTGATAATAAATCGGATTCTGATTTTCGTTATTCTGATTTACATGGGGCAAGATTACATATGAGCCAAGGAAGGTCGTAAAGGGGCAGGGAAGAGCTTTCAAAGTTACCGAAAAATTCAGGAATTAATAAGTCTGCAGCAAATTCAAGGAATTTTTTTCTGATCAGGAATCAGAATGAGAATCAGGTTTAACATCACAGGTATATGTCATGAAATTTGTTGTTTTTGTGGCAGCAGTATAATGCAATGCATAATAATAGAAATTGTAAATTACAGTAAATATATATAGTTAATTTAAATAAGTAGTAGTACAAAACAGTAGTGAGGTAGCATTGATGGGTTTAATGTCCATTCAGAAATCTGATGGCAGAAGGGAAGAAGCAGTTCCTGAATGGTTGAGGGTGTACCTTCAGGCTCCTGTATCTCCTTCCTGATGGTAGCAACGTCCTAGGTGATGGATGTCGTCTTTTTGGGGCATCATTCCTTGCAGGTGTCCTGGGTGCTGGGGAGGCTGGTGGCCATGATGGAGCTGACTGAGTTTACAACTCTCTGCAGCTTCTTTTGACCCTGTGCAGTGCCCCCCACTCGCCACACTTGACCGTGATGCGGCCAGTTAGAATGCTCTGAAGAAATCTGAGACTGCCTTGGGTGACAAATCAAATCTTCTCAAGCTTCTGATGAAATATAGCCACTGTTGTGGTTTCTTTGTAGCTGTATCGATATGTTGGGTCCAGGTTAGGTCCTCAGAGATGTTGACACCAGGAACTTGAAAATGCTCACTCTCTCCACTTCTGATCCCTCTATGAGGACTGGTGTGTGTTCCCTAGTCTTACCTTTCCTGAAGTCCACAATCAGTTCTTTGAATAAGGGTTATTTGAAATGCTTGTGAGTCTGAGAAACGAGTCACAAAATGGTTCCAAACCAATTTAAAATTGAACATCTGTGATCACACAAAGCTTTGCAATCTCAGCAAGTGGCAGCTCATTTCACAGAAGCCTGTGTCCTTTCACACTTGCCCAGGATTCTACACCCAGCTGACTCACACGCATCATTACCAAACCTCTTGCCATATCTACAGCATGTCATTAAATTCAGATTCAGATTCAGATTTATTTATCACATGTATGTGTCACGGTGTGTGTGCACTCACAAACTACTGAACCCAGGTGCAGAGGAACGACAGATTCCCCTGTAGAGATAGAAACAGGAGATTATTCATAGGAATTCCAACAGAACATCATTAGCTCGACCAATGTTCCCTCTAATTTGCAATGACCAGTGTGCGCAAAAATCTTGTGCTGTGCAATTTTTTGCCCAATGACAACAATGTGTGTGCCTTGAATAATTCCTTCAATAAAAACAGTATAAATAAGCCAGTTCTAAAATCTGCAGACAAATCATCGCAAACTCCACGTTGTCAACACCATCCGCAACAGAAACCGGAAAAGGAAATGTGATGGTGTATGATAGTGCCAGTGAGGTAGAGGGTGACAACCTTGTGTACATAGTTTAAATTCCTTTGCACACTAGCTTCTCAAGCTTCTGATGAAATATAGCCACTGTTGTGTTTTCTTTGTAGCTGTATCGATATGTTGGGTCCAGGTTAGGTCCTCAGTGATGTTGACACCAGGAACTTGAAAATGCTCACTCTCTCCACTTCTGATCCCTCTATGAGGACTGGTGTGTGTGCACACGCACATGCACACAACTTAGAGGGAACATTGGTTGCACAATGAATCATTCTAGAAACACAGGGATCCTGAGGTAAGTGCTAACTGGGAGTCCGCTTTAAGTAATCACAGTATGCGGAAAACCTGTGCCAGTCAAAATAAACTTAACGAGATTCAACAGAAAGCAGACATTGGGCCTAGACTTTCCCAGTGGACTCACATAGATTCATAGACTCAAGGCTCTGGCTGTCATGCCTCGACTTCTGGACTTTCTGGGCTTTGACCATTGGGCTTCAATCTGGACCTTCACTATAACACCATCTGTTCTTTTGCAGTTGGCATCTACTGAGTATGGCAAGGATCCAAGTTTACCTTCCATTTGGGAGGCCATTTGGCCTTTCGGTTCTGTTCTGTTGTCCAGTTGGACCCTTAATTCATGTCTCAGCTTCTTCCTACTGGGATTTCTCCTGTGGATTTTGAAACCCATACCCACCAAAGCTATTCCAATCTCCAAAAAGCCCAAATTTACTCTCAGCATCTGTAGTCTTAGAATGTAAGACACAGGACAACAGTACTGTACACGATAAGGCCCTCCATCCACGATATTGTGCTGAATAAATGAAGCTAAAGATCCTTTCTGCCTGCTGATGATCCACATCCCTCCATTCTCTGCTTATTCACATACCTACCTTAGAGCCTCTTAAGCGTCTCTGTCATTTCTGTTTCCACCACTGCGCACTCCAGACACCCACTACTCTCTGGAAAAACTTGCCCCTCACATCTTCTTTGAGCTTGCCCCTCTCACTTTCAACGTATGTCCTCTAGTAGTAGACATTTTGACCCTGGGAAAAAGATGAAACTTGTCTTCTTTATGTTTTTTCATGATATTATAAACTTCTATTTCCCCTCATCCTCTGCCGTTCCAGTAAGCAACCCTAGTTTGCCCAGCCTCTTCTTATAAAACAAACCTTCTAATCCAGATAACATCCTGGCGACCTTCTTTTGAGTGTTTTAGACCATAAGACAATAGAGCCTAGAACAGTACAGCACAGGATCAGGCTCTTTGGCCCACAATGTTGTGCCAGACCAATTAAATTAGTAATCAAATGGCCAACTAAACTAATCCCTTCTGCTTACACAATGTTCATGTCCTTCCATTTTCCTAGCATTCATGTGCCTATCTCTTAAAAGCCCCTAGTGTATCTGCCTCTACCACTGCACCAGGCAGTGTACTCCAGGCATTCGACCCTCTCTGTGTACAAAAACCCTGCCCCTCACATCTTCTTTGAATTTAACCCCTCTCCATTTAAACTCATGCCCTCTGCTATTAGACATTTCTACCCGAGGAGAAAAGATATTGTCTGCCTACTCTATCAATGCCTCTCATAGTCTTACAAACCTCTATCAGATCTCTCCTCAGCCTCCACTGCTCCAGAAAAGACAACCCAAGTTTATCCAACCTCCCATTATAGTACTTGCCCACTACACTAGGTTCAAAGTTCAAAGTTCGAAGTGTATTTATTACCAAAATACATATATATTACCAGATACACACTGGGGTTCATTTTCTTGCAAGTATATACAATAAATCCAATAATGATAGTAGAATCAAAGAAAGACTGTGTAAACAACCAATGTGCAAAAGACAACAAACTGTGCAAATATAAAAAGAAAGCAGGAACAAAAATAAATAAATAAATAGATAAATATAGAGAACACGAGATGAAGAGTCCTTGAAAGTGAGCCCACAGATTGCAAGAACATTTCAGTGATCGGGCAAGTGAAGTTGAGTGAAGTTATCAAGTACTCTTCAGCTGCTTCTTAAATATTGTGAGAGTCTCTGTATCCGCTAACTTCTCAGGTAGTGTGTTGCAGATTGCAACCACCTTCTGCGTGAAAAAATCCTTCCTCTGATCCCTTCCAAACCTCTTACTCCTCATTTAAAACCCATGCCTCTGACTGTGGAAACCTTGGCCAAAAGCAAACAATTGTTGGACAAGGGTTTGAAATAAACTGTGAGGTAATGCTGCAGTTCTGGAAAACTCTGGCTGGACCACAGTTGGAGTATTGTGTCCGATTCTAAAGTTCAAAATTGAAAGCATAGAGTAAATTTTATTATCAAAGTACATATGTATCACATATACAACCCTGAGATTCATTTTCATGTTGGCATACTCAATAAGTCTGTAGGATAATAACCATAACAGAATCAATGACAGACCGCCTAACTATGGCGTTCAACCAGATTGCCTCATTATATGAAGGATGTGGAAGTTTTAGGGAGGATGCAGAGGAGTTTTACCCGGATACTTCCTTAATTAGAGAGCATGTCTAATGAAGATAGGTTGAGTGAGTTAAAGCTGTTCCCTTTGGAGCGAAAAAGGATGAGAGACTTGATATAGGTGTACAAGATTATATGAGGCATAGTTCTGATTGAGTGGGCAGTCAGAGTCTTTCTACTCTGTGCAGCAATAGCTATTATGAGAGAGCATAATCTTGAGGTTTTTGGAAGAAATTATAGGAAGACATCTGAGTTAAGTTTTCACACAGAGGCTGGTGGGTGTGTGGAATGTGCTGCCAGGGGTGGAGTTAGAGACAAATATGTTAGGGACATTTAAGAAACTCAGATAGGCATGAGGATGAAAGAAAAATGGAGGGGTAAGTGGGAGAAAAGGGCTAGATTGATCTAAAGTGGGTTAAAAAGGTTGGCTCGCCATCGTGGGCTGATGTCTCTGTGCTGTGCTATGGTGTTCAATGTTCTATTTTCTATGTTCAAGGCTATGGGTCACACTGGGCCAACTGGTCTCCTTCAGTGCTGACAGTTGCTATGACTCCAGGATTCTTTATCTCCTCGTTGTAGATCTCTCAGCAGAGGAAGTGGTTTTTCTGCATCTCTGAACCACCACACACCCTTGGCGGCTTCAGAGAAACGACACAGCCAGATCTCCCCAGCACACAGACACCTGACCCATGAATCAGACATGATCTAACTGAATGGGAGAGCGGGTTGCAGCTTGATAATGCCTTAGTGGGCTATGATCTCACCTCTGAGTCAGAGGTTCCTGAGTTCAAGTCACAGACAGATACACAAGCGGCAAGGAAGTAGAACAAAGAGCTTCAGACTAAATAGCACAGCAGGGCTCTTCATTCTTAAAAGGATACCCTCTGATATTGGCCATTTCCACCCTGGGGAAAAGCCGCTGGCTGTTCACTCTGTCTATGCCTCGTGCAATCTTATTCACGTCTATCGAGATGCCCCTCATCCTCCAACACGTCAAGGAGAAAAGAATCAGAATCAGGTTTACTAGCATCGCAATCTGCCGTGCACTTTGGTAGAAGAAATAAAAGTGTAGACTATTTTCTAAATGGAGAGGAAAATTAAAAATCCAAGGTGCAAAGGGACTTGGGAGTCCTCATACAGGATTTCCTAAAGGTTAACTTGCAGGTTGAATTGGTGGTAAGGAAGGCAAATGTGATGTTAGCATTCATTTCAAGAGGACTAGAATATAAAAGCAAGGATGTAATGTTGAGACTTTATAAAGCCCTGGTGAGGCCTCACTTGGAATATTGTGAGCAGTTTTGGGCACCTTATCTAAGAAAGGATAGAACATAGAATAGTACAGCACAGTACAGGCCCACAATGTTGTGCCGACCCTCAAACCCTGCCTCCCATAAAACCCCCCACCTTAAATTCCTCCATATACCTGTCGAGTAGTCTCTTAAACTTCACTAGTGTATCTGCCTCCACCACTGACTCAGGCAGTGCATTCCACGCACCAACCACTCTCTGAGTAAAAAACCTTCCTCTAATATCCCCCTTGAACTTCCCACCCCTTACCTTAAAGCCATGTCCTCTTGTATTGAGCTGTGGTGCCCTCGGGAAGAGGCGCTGGCTATCCACTCTATCTATTCCTCTTATTATCTTGTACACCTCTACCATGTCTCCTCTCATCCTCCTTCTCTCCAAAGAGTAAAGCCCTAGCTCCCTCAATCTCTGATCATAATGCATACTTTCTAAACCAGGCAGCATCCTGGTAAATCTCCTCTGTACCCTTTCCAATGCTTCCACATCCTTCCTATAGTGAGGTGACCAGAACTGGACACAGTACTCCAAGTGTGGCCTAACCAGAGTTTTATAGAGCTGCATCATTACATCGCGACTCTTAAACTCTATCCCTCGACTTATGAAAGCTAACACCCTATAAGCTTTCTTAACTACCCTATCCACCTGTGAGGCAACTTTCAGGGATCTGTGGACATGTACCTCGAGATCCCTCTGCTCCTCCACACTACCAAGTATCCTGCCATTTACTTTGTACTCTGCCTTGGAGTTTGTCCTTCCAAAGTGTACCACCTCACACTTCTCTGGGTTGAACTCCATCTGCCACTTCTCAGCCCACTTCTGTATCCTATCAATGTCTCGCTGCAATCTTTGACAATCCTCTACACTATCTACAACACCACCAACCTTTGTGTCATCTGCAAACTTGCCAACCCACCCTTCTACCCCCACATCCAGGTCGTTAATAAATGATGTGCTGATATTGGAGAGGGTTCAAAGGAGATTCATGACAATGACTCTGGAATTGAAAGGCTTGTCTAATGAAGACCGTTTGATGGCTCTGGACCTCTACTCACTGGAATTCAGAAGAATGAGGGGTGACCTCATTGAAATTTATTCTTGAAGCAGATCGCAATATAATATGGATCACAATAGATGTGTCTGATGTAAAACTGAAAAGCAGCTGGATACAGGTTCAGCTTTGTCTGTAATTCCAGAGGCTGATAACAACAGACCGCTTTCTAAGAAACCATTAGAGAAGACCTCAGAGATGCTAAAGACCTATACAAGTGAACAAGTGTCCCTCAAAGGCAAACTGAAAGTGAAGGTGATGTATGGAGGCCAAACACAGCAGTTAGAGCTTTATGTATTGAGCTGTGGAGGGCCACCACTTTCGGGATGTAAGTGGTTGAGAAAAATCCAACTAGACTGGCACTTAATCAAAACTCTCAGTGTGGCATCAACAGGCAACTGCAGCCCAAATGGTAGCGCTAACTGGTTATTGTTATTGAGAAGGTGTTTGAGAAAGGAATAGATCGAAGACTTGGCCAAGATCTGTTCAGTATGCGAAAAAGTTCAAGATGCACCCCCAAAGGCAGCATTATACTCATGGGAGTGGTCGTTGTCACCATGGCAAAGAGTACATATCGACTTTGCTGGGCCATTCATGGGTTCCATGTTTCTGATTGCTCTGGATGTTCATTCAAAGTGGCTGGAGGTTATATGGATGAAGTGAACCACCTCAGCAAAACTGTCTCCACTCTGAGGACTACCTTCACCAGAAATGGCCTACCTGAACAAATTGTGAGTGACAATGGACCACAATACATCAGAAAACTTCCCATTGTTCACGAAGGAAAATGGCATCAGACACTTCAAGTCAGCTCCTCATCACCCAGCAACAAATGTGTTAGCTGAAAGGTTTGCCCAAACCTTCAAGAAATCCATTAAAGTGATGGACAAGGAGGACATTTCTCTACAGCACAAGGTGGACAACTTCCTTTTTGTGTTTCGGAACTCTGCTCAAATGACAACAAATCAAACACCTGCAATGCTGTTCATGAACAGGAATCTCAGATCTCGCATAGACCACCTGAAACCAGATCTACGGAGGGAAGTACTGAATAAACAATTCAACCATTTGCCAAGTGAATCAGCAAGGAGCTTCGAGATGGGACAGGACATCCTAGCACATGAGTATCAAGAAAACAAGTGGACACCCGTTAGGATAACTACAAGAACTTGACCACTAATATACACAGTGGATGTTAGAAATCAGACATGGAGACGTCATGTGGACCAGATACTGGATGCTCAATCGAAGAACACAGCTGAGTTGACCGCATCCAACAAGACGGACACATTACAGTCACCAGACTGACCTCTCAGTGATCATCATGTCACTGATAGCAACGTGACACTGGAAACTGAGACTGTTGTCTTAGACCAATTATCTGCCAAACCTAATGCCACTCCACAGGTCTGGAGGCGCTATCCTGAAAGAAACAGAGCGTCACCCAGAAGACTGAACCTTTAGAACTGTGAAGTTAGTTATGGACTGTTATTGTGAAAGCATGTTTATTTGGAATATGGGTTTAAGAAAGGGAAATTGAAAATTTTGTACATATAGTTTTATGTTGCATTAATCTAAAGGGGGAGGAAGAGTAATGTATGAATCTATTTCTTTTAGAGTAATGAGCCCCCCCTTAGCACTACATATTGATCTGTTACCTATGCATTTGCATTATTCTCTCTCTCGCTCTCTCGCTGCAATGTCAATACACCAGTTAAAGCCATCTCCCACGTGCGGGCTTTTATTTAATTGATATGTAGTTGTGCACAGACACAACAATAGCAATGAGGAGAGGACATGTCCTGGGTGATAGAGGGCCTTAATGGTGGATGCTGCCTTCTTGACATATTACCTTTTGAAGATGTCCTCGATGCTGGGGAGGCTAGAGCCCATGATGGAGCTGACAGAGTTTACAACTTTCTGCAGCTTTTTTCAATCCTGTGCAATACCAGATGCTGCTGCAAATAGTTAGAATGCTCTCCAGGGTACATCTGCAGAAATTCGTGAGAGTCTTTGGTGTTATACCAAGTATCCTCAAACTCCCGGCATGCCTTCAGAATCAGGTTTATTGTCACGAAATTTGTGATAATGTGTCATGAAATTTGTTAACTTTGTAATTGCATCAATATGCAGGACATAGGATAGATCTTGAGAGATTTTGACACCCAAGAACTTGAAAGGGCTCACCCTTTCCACTGCTGGTTCCTCGATGAGGATTGGAAAGCCCTAACTCACTCAACCTATCCTCACTAGATTGCTCTCTAATCCAGGCAGCATCTCGGTAAGTCGCCACTGCACTCTCTCTAAAGCTTCCACATCCTTCCTCTAATGAGGCAACCAAAACTGAACACAATACTCCATGTGTGGTCTCACCAGAGTTTTATAGAGCTGCGACATTAACATGCCTTGATTTGACCCTGAAATTAAGTTTCAAATCCTGGAAGAGAGATTTTCAATGTCATGTTTACTCTTTGACCACAGTACTCAGCAGTATACAAGTCGGAATATTGGATAAAAGCACCTGCACCTGAGTCCAGGACTAGTTACACTGGCCTGACCCATATTGAATCTTGATGTTTCTTATCTGAGGTTCTTTGAAAGACATAGAATGAGGCATAAAACTTGTTACTTAAAATTGTTTATGAAATGTTACTCCGGGAAAGCAAGAGAGTGGAAAGCAAAAGTCAAGGAGCTTAAGGGCAGGGAAAAGAACAAAAAAGGGAGGTGGTTGTGAGACAAAGAAACAGAGAAAGAACCAGCATGCTGGCGGAACTCAGCAGGACAGGCAGCATCTAGAAAAATAGAACAGTCGATGTTTCGGGCCCAGACCCTTCGGCAAGACTGGAGAGAAAAGCTGAGGAGTCGATTTAAAAGGTGGAGGGAGGGGAGGGAGAACCACCAGGTGAAAGGTGAAACCTGGAGGGGGAGAGGTGGGGGAAGGGGCTGGGAATTTGATTGGTGAAAGAGACAGAAGGCCATGGAAGAAAGAAAAGGGGGGGAGGAGCACCAGAGGGAGGCGATGGGCAGGCAAGGAGATAAGGTGAGAGAGGGAAAAGGGGATGGGAAATGGTGAAAGCGGGGTGGGCCATTACCGGAAGTTGGAGAAATCGATGTTCATGCCATTAGGTTGGAGGCTACCCAAACAGAATATAAGGTGTTGTTCTTCCAACCTAAGTGTGGCCTCATCATGAGAGTGGAGGAGTGGGAATGGGCAGTGGAATTAAAAAGGGTGGCCACTGGGAGATCCCACTTTTTCTGGTGTACGGAGCATAGGTGCTTAGAGAAGTGGTCTCCCAATCTACGTCGGGTCTCAGCGATATACAGGAAGCCTCACTGGGAGCACCGGACACAGTAGATGACCCCAACAGACTCAATGGTGGAGTGGTGCATCACCTGAAAGGACTGTTTAGGGCCCTGAATGGTAGTGAGGGAGGAGGTGTAGAGGCAGGTGTAACACTTGTTCCGCTTGCAAGGATGTGTCAGAAAGGAGATCAGTGGAGAGGGACGAATGGACAAGAGAATCGTGTAGGGAGTGATCCCCCCAAAAGCAGAAAGTGGGTCTCCCACCCCCCTTTTCCCTCTCTCACCTTATCTTCTTGCCCACCCATCGCCTCCCTGTGGTGTTCCTCCCCCTTTTCTTTCTTCCATGGCCCTCTGTTCCTTTCACCAATCAATTTCCCAGCTCTTTACTTTATCCCTCCCCCTCTGGGTTTCACCTATCACTTTGTGTTTCTCTCTCCAATCCCCCACCTTTTAAATCTACTCAGCATTTTTCTCTAGTCCTGCCAAAGGGTTTTAGCCCAAAATGTCGACTATTTACTCTTTTCCTAGATGCTACCTGGCCTGCTGAGTTCCTCCGACATTTTGTGTGTGTTGCTCAGATTTCCAGTATCTGCAGAGTTTCTCCAGTTTGTGAAATAACCAATGTGGTCTGGTCTTCTTATACCAGATTACTGATAACAGTAAATTCCATTTCACTTCTACGGCTTAAATTAACCAATAAGATAACTCCTATTCCCCTGCCACTGAAACCAAGTTTCCAGAAAGATACGATGACAATGGCAACCACTGAAAAACTTACTGAACAATCATGTCAGAATCAGGTTTAATATCACTGGTGTATGTCGTGACATTTGTTATTTAGCAGCTGCAGTGCATTGCAATAAATAATAAAAATATAAACTACAATAAGTACATATATCTAAATTAAATTAAATTAAATTAAATAAGCCGTGAAAAGAGAAAGGATAAAGAATAGTGAGAAAGTGTTGAATGACCATTCAGAAATCTGATGTCAGAGGGGAAGAAACTGTTCCTGAAACACTGAGTATGGGTCTTCGGGCTCCTGCAGCTGCTCCAGATGGTTGCAACGAGAAGAGGGCAAGCCCTGGGTGGTGGGGTCCTTAATGATGGTATGCCTCCATTCGAAGGTGTCCTGGATGTTGGGGAGGCTAGTGCACATGATGGAGCTGGCTGAGTTTACAATTTTCTGCAGCTTTTTCTGATCCTGATCAGCAGCCCCTCCATACCAGACAGTGATACAGCTGGTTAGAGTGCTGTCTATGGTACATCTGCAGAAATTTGCGGGTGTGTTTGGTGACAAACCAATTCTCCTCAAACTCCTAATGAAATATAGTCTTTGTAACTGCATCAATATGTTGGGCCCAGGACAGATCCTCAGAGATGTTCACATCCAGGAACTTGAAACTGCTCACTCTTTCCACTTCTGATCCCTCAACAAGGCCTGGTGCGTGTTTCCTTGATTTAACCTTCCTGAAGTTCACAATCACTTCCCTGGTCTTAAGGACGTTGAGTGCAAGGTTCTTGTTGCAGCACCACTTTATCAGCTGATCTACCTCACTCCTGTACGTCCCGTCACCATCTGAAATTCTGCCCACAAAAGGTGTGGTCATCAACAAATTTATAGATAGCATTTGAGCTGTGCATAACCACAAAACATTGGGTGTGGCGAGAGTAGGGTAGTAGGCTGATCAGATATCCTTGAGGATCCTGTATGTAATCAGAATCAGAATCAGATTTAATATCACCGGCACATGTCATGAAATTTGTTAACTTTGCGGCAGCAGTACAATGGTAAATATAGAAAAAACTGAATTGTGTTAAGTATATATATGAATATTAAATAATTAAATTAAGGTAAATAGTGCTAAACCAGAAATTAAAATAAAGTAGTGAGGTAGTGTTCACGGGTTCAATGTCCATTCAGAAGTCGGATGGCAGAGGGGAAGAAGCTGTTCCTGAATCACTGAGTGTGTGCCTTCAGGCTCCGGTACCTCCTTCCTGATGGTAGCAGTGAGAAAAGGGCATGTCCTGGGAGGTAGGAGACCTTGATGACGGAAGCCACTTTTGTGAGGCACCGCTCCTTGAAGATGTCTTGTACAGAGGGCATGTACAGAGGCTAGACTAGTACCCGCGATGGAGCTGACTAATTTTACAACTCTCTGCTGTTTGTTACTCTGCTGTGCAGTAGCCCCCCCCCCGCCACCCCATACTAGACAACGATGCAATCAACCGGACTGCTGCCCACGGTACATCTGTAGAAGTTTTGGAGTGCTTTAGGTGACATACCAAATCTCCAAACTACAAGGAAAATAACAATTATACAATCCAATCAAACACCCACTTATAGTCAGTTACAGATCACCCAGGCCCAGGTGACCAGGTTTACAAGAGCCTCCTCCACAGTGCAAGGTAAAGGCGATTTATTTTGTGACAACCATTTTGGCATGTCATCTAAAACTCTGACAAACTTCTAAAGATGCACAGTGGAGAGTATCCTGACTGGATACATCATGGCCTGGTATGGAAACACCAATGCCCAGGAATGGAAAAGCCTACAGAAAGTAGTGGATGCAGCCCAGTCCATCACAGGTAAAGCCCTCCCGCCACTGAGCACATCTACATGGACTGCTGTTGCAGGAGAGCAGCATCCTTCATCTAGGACCACCATCATCCAGGCCGTGCTGACTTGCTGCTACCAAGAGGAAGAAGGTACAGGAGCATTAAGTCCCAGACCACCAGGTTCAGGAACAACTAACTCTTCAACCATCGGGCTCCTGAACCAAGGTGGATAACTTCACTCACCACAACACTGAACTGATTCTACAAACTGTAAAATCATTTTCCAAGACTCTACAACTAATATTCTCAATATTATTTAATTATATTTTTGTGTTTGCAAATTTTGTCTTCTTCTGCTCATTAGTTGTTTGTCTATCTTTGTTTCTCTGCAGTTTTTCATTGATTCTATTGTAGTTATTTGTTCTACTGTGAATACCCACAAGAAAATGTTAGTGCAATGTTGTTACAGCTTGGGGCATCGAACTTCAGGGTATAATTCTGATGTCATCTGGAAGGAATCTGTATGTCCTCTCCAAAACAAGAGAAAATCTGCAGATGCTGGAAATCCGAGCAACACACGCAAAATGCTGGAGGAACTCAGCAGGCCAGGCAATGTCTATGGAAAACTGTACTCCCGGTGTGACCTGCCGTATATCAGTGAGGTGCTCCTGTTGTGGCCTCCTGTATATCAGTGAGACCCGACATAGATTAGGAAACCATTTTGCCAAGCACCTACACTCAGTTCATCAGAAAAAGCAGGATCTCCTGGTAGCCACCCATTTAAATTCCACTTCCTATTCCCATTCCAATATGTCCCTCCATGGCCTCCTCCACTGTCGTGATAAATTCACACTTAGGTTCGAGGAACAACACCTTATTTTCCGTTTGGGTAGCCTGCAACCTGATGGCATGAGCATTGATTTCTCAAGCTTGCAGTAATGCCCCCACCCTCTCCTTCACCATTCCCCATCCCCTTTTCCCTCTCTTGCCTTATTGCTTTGCCCGCCCATCTGCTCCCTCTGGTGCTCCTCCCTCGTTTTCTTTCTTCCATGACCTTCTGTCTCTGTCACCAACCAACTTCCCAGGTCTTTACTTCATCTTTTTCCCTCCAGGTTTCACCTATCACTTTGTGTTTCTCTCTCTCCCCCACCCCACCCTTTCAAATCTACTCCTCAGCTTTTTTTCCTCTAGTCTTGCCAAGGGGTTTCAGACCAAAATGTCGACTGTACTTTCTTCCGTAGATGCTGCCTGGCCTGCTGAGCTCCTCCAGCATTTTGTGTGTGCTGTACGCCCTCCCCATGGATTTTCTCTGGGTTCTCCGGTTTCCTCCTACAGTCCCAAGGATGCTGGTGGTGGGTTAATTGGTCATTGTAAATTGTCCTGTCATTAGGGTAGGGTTAAATCGGGGGATTCCTGGCCAGTGCAGTTTGAAGGGCTTATTCCATATGGTTTCACAATAAATAAATAAATAAATAAATAAATAAATAAATAGAATGACTCTCGGGGTAGTATATAATGACGTTGCGTACCTTAATAATAAATTTACTTTGAACTTTGAACTTCCATCTCTTCCTCTTGCTAAATACAATTCTGCCAGTCCCAGCTTCTCCTGGTTGTTAGGAGATTATTGCAAAGGATGGCTCAGACCGGCTGCTGGTGTCACCACAGCTACGGCACACAGCCCTCAAACCTTTTCATGATGCGACCGGGCGCAATATAGGGCAAGGATTTTATTTCCTTCATGATATTTTAATTGGAATCGGTACAACAATGTCTTACGAGGTGTGATGCATGCTGAAACAGGAACAGATGGGATTTGTCAATCATAGTCACCTCAGAGCATCAAATCCTGGGACGTGCAGCTTGGCTGATGAAGGGTGCAGAATGTGTAAATGTCTGCAACTGAAAACCTGCCTCTATTTATACTCTGCTGCGACCTAATGATCAACGTGCATGTAGTAGAAATGTACCTGTGTCAGTGAAATAGATGAAGCAAACACACATGTATGCTCAGGAAGAGTCACGTACGATGCTCGCTCACCCACATGCACACATATCAGAATCAGAATCAGAATCAGAAACAGGTTAACTAGCATTGACATACCATATGTCATGGAATTTGCAGCAGCAGTATATATATCTTACTGTAATTTAATGTTTTATATGTAATATGTATATATATATGTGCTTATATATAGACACACACACACACACATAAATAAATAAATATATTTATCCTGTATATACAGTATATATATAAAAATAGGGTGACTTAAGACTTTTGCACAGGACTGTATATGTCAATGTGGAGCGGTGAGCAAGTTTGTAAATCTCGCAGGAGCAAAGGTTATTGGGAATGGCGAGGGTGGAGCGCCAAGAGAGGGGTGTGGGACAGATGGCAGAGAAGGAGTGCCAGGGTAGTGCCACTCCATGTATATGCATACACTTTGTGGCACCTTTATTAGGTACCCAACAAAGTGGCCACTGAGTATATGACTGTGGTCTTCTGCTGCTGTAGCCCATCCACTTCATGGTTTAATGTGTTGTGCATTCAGAGATGCTCTTCTGCACACCGCTGTTGTTATGCATGGTTATTTGAGTTACTGTTGCCTTCCTGTCTGCTTGAACCAGTCTGGACTTTCTCCTCTGACCTCTCTCATTAACTAGATGCTTTTGCCCACAGAACTGCGACTCACTGGATGTTTTATGTTTCTCGCACTATTCTTTGTAAACTCTGGAGACAGAAGTGCATGGAACTCCCAAGAGGGCAGCAGTTTCTGAGATACTCAAACCATCCCATCTAGCACCAACAATTATTCCCTTAGATCACTTACATCACATTTCACAGACAAAGTCACTTGTATCACATTTCTTCCCCATTCTGATATTAGGTCTGAACAACAACTGAACCTCTTGACCATGTCTGCATGCTTTTATGTGCTGAGTTGCTGCCACACGATTGGCTGATTAGATATTTGCTTTAATGAGCAGGTGTACAGGTGTACCTAATAAAGTGGCCACTGAGTATAGATCATAGAACAGTACAGCACAGTACAGGCATGCTGTTGATGCAAAATCTGATAATGTTGAGAGTGACACAGGACTGAGTAGCCTCGAGATTTACAATGTGAAAACTAACAAGAGACAAGCAATGTAGCTTACACCAGAAATGAACGGCAAATTAACTAAAATGGAATTTGACACTGGCTGGCCTATTTCGTTCATTCCACAGAATGAGTTTGAATGGCATTTCTAAGATACTGAACTGAAGCCTGCAGACATCAAACAAAGAACTTATACTGGAGAAATCTCCGTGGATTGTCACCTTGTCGCGGTGGAGAGGCTTGTGTGGTCCTGTGATCCTGAGAGCAATGCCGTCTGGAGCTATGCTCCTGGTAGGGTCACCCATGGCGGTAAAGGTCGAGGGTGAGGTCCCTGACAAAGAGCAATCCAACCAAGACCTCAGCGGTGGAACAGATGGATGAAGTTACTTCGAACTCAACGGCTGTGAAGGCGGATAAAGGCTGCAACAAATCCATCAGCTCCAATTGTCGTGGTTTCCATGCCATTGGAATCAGTTGGTTGATTTGTGAAGTATTGTGTGCTTCTTGGAGTGCAACATCAAGTACACATTAAACAAATACACGCACAGGTGTCTTCACTCTGTGGGCCACTTCTTCAGAATGAAGACCATCATCCTCGACCTCAAGGGATAGTCACGACGATGACTGGAGAAAAGATAACTCCTGTGGGAATGACATTCGTAACAGTGAAATACAACAACCAACAAGCCACATTGAGCTTGTCTGTGTTAAAAACAGAAGGGCCATTGTGGGGTCATGGGTAGCTGAGAAAACTACAACTTGATTGGAGATTCAACCCCAATTTGCATGCCACATCACTTGTAATAGAGTCAACTGAAAGCAGATTAAGAAAGATACTGAATGATGCCACATC
The DNA here is from genome assembly GCF_963921235.1 of Mobula hypostoma. NCBI lineage: Eukaryota > Metazoa > Chordata > Chondrichthyes > Myliobatiformes > Myliobatidae > Mobula > Mobula hypostoma. Next base: position 171,543,969 of record NC_086098.1, on the reverse strand, counting down.
ACTGTTCAAGGATGGCATTGACAAACTCAAACATATCAAGGGTAAAATAGAGTTAAATGAAAATGCCTCACCCAATTTTTACCAAGCCTGTCTGGTTCCATGAAAAACTAGCTAGTGAGCTAGATTGGATGGAGGCTGATGGAATGCCTTCTGAGGTTGAATGGAGCCCATGGGCAATGTCACTGGTTCCAGTAGCCATGAACAATGAGTCTGTCAGGATCTGTGGTGATTTCAAGGTCACCATCAATCCAGTACTGAAAGTAGACCAATACCTTCTGCCCAGAATAGAGGATATGTCAGGAGAAGGAGGGAAAACACACAGTCAGAGCAGAGTACACATGCGGCCATTCCTCCCAATAATAAGTATACAACTTTAGATTCAATTGAGGGGGACGATCAACTGGGGGGAGGCACAGTGACTGGGTCTCTGGCATTGAGCCTGGCGTTGTGGCCCTGAAGAGCAGAGAAGTGAAGAGGATGACAGCGTTGATGGGAGATTCCTTAGTCAGAGGCAGAGTGACGAGATTCTGAGGGCACGATACAGACATCCATATGGCATGTACCCTCCCTGGTGCCAGGAACAGGGATGTCTCGGGTAGGGTCCATGGCATTCTCAAGGCTGGGGCTAAGCAGCCAGAAGTATTGGGGCATATCGGCACCAATGACGTAGGCACAGAGGGTGAGGTGATCCTGAAGAGAGATTTTAGGGAGCCAGGTAGAAAGCTGAGAAACATGACCTCCAGGGTAGTAATAACTGGATTACTGTCTGTGTCACATGTCAGTGAGGGTAAGAATAGGATGATTTGGAAGGTGAGTACGTGGCTGAGAAACTGGTGCAGGGGGCAGGGGTTAAGATTTATGGATCCTTAGGACCTCTTCGGGGGAAGATATTACCTGTACAAAAGAAATGGGTTACACCTGAACCTGAGCGGGTCCAATATTCTTGTGGGCAGGTTGGCTAGGGTTGTTCGGGTGGGCTTAAACTAATTTGGCAGGGGGATGCAAACCGGAGAGACAGTGCTGAAATGAGGTAGTAGGTTTACAAACAGAGGCAATGTGTAGTGAGACTCCCAGCAAGGAGAGGCTGATGATAGGGCATGATTGCAGCTAAAAGGATAAGTTAAAAGGTGGACAAAATCAAAAAAAGGGTGAATATAGGAGTGAAGGTGTTACATCTGAACGCGCTCAATATGCGGAATAAGGTCAATGAACATGTATGATGTTGTAGGCATCACTGAATCATGGCTGAAAGAAGATCATAGCTGGGAGCTTAATGTCCAAGGATACACATTGTATCAAAAGGACAGGCAGGAAGGCAGAGGGGGTGGCATTGTTCTGTTGGTGATAAAAATGAAATCAAGTCATTAAAAAGAGGTGACATAGGGTCGGAAGGTGCTGAATCATTGTGGATAGAGCTAAGGAACAGCAAGGGTAAAAAAATTTTGATGGGAATTATAAAAGGCATCTGTTAGTCTTGCGAGACCATGGATCTGCGCCTGGAAAATCTTCACTTTCCAGGGCGCAGGCCTGGGCAAGGTCGTATGGAAGATCAGCAGTTGCCCATGCTGCAAGTCTCCCCTCTCCACGACACCGATGTTGTTCAAAGGAAGGGCATTAGGACCCATACAGCTTGGCACCAGTGTCGTCGCAGAGCAATGTGTGATTAACTGCCTTGCTCAAAGCCACAACACGTTCTCTCGGCTGGGGCTCGAACTCGTGACCTTCAGATCGCTAGTTGAATGCCTTAACCGCTTATATAACAGAAGTAAAGATGTGGTTAGCAAATTACAATGGGAGATAGAAAATGCATGCCAAAAGGGCAAAGTTACAATAGTCATGGAGGATTTCGATATGCAGGTAGATTGGGAAAATCAGGTTGGTGCTGAATTCTAGGAGGGGGATTCTGTAGGGTGCCTATGAGATGGCTTTTTAGAGCAGCTTGTGGTTGAGCCCACTAAGGGAGCAGCTATTCTGCATTAGGAGATTGGGGGCTGAGAGGAAAATTGGATCAGCCATGATGTAATGGTGGAGCAGACTTGATGGGCCAAATGGCATAATTCTGCTCTTATGCCTTATGGTCTTATATCTTTGCAAACTTTTCTGGAAGGAAGCACTTCAGCAAAGTTAGGCTTGGTTGAGGCCTAACTACAGATGAAGATGGAAGAAGAGTCCGAAGCATTTCTCACCGTAAACACTCAGAAAGGGCTTTATTACTATAACAGGCTTACTTTTGGAGTAGCATCTGCACCTGCACTCTGTCAGAAAGCATTGGACCAGGTGCTGTAAGGCTGCCCGGGCATGAAGTTTTATCAGAATGACATCATTGTTACCTGTAAGGTTGACAAGGAACATCTTCAAAATCTTAACACCGCATTAAAAAGTTTGGAAGATTATGGACTGAGAGCATGAAGCATAAAGTGTGAATTCTCTAAACCAAGCATCACTTACTGTGGTTACCCTATTGATAATTCACATAGTGGAGGATGCGCCAAGGCCAAAGGATTTGTCACAGTCATAGTCAACTCCTACAGTCACCATGGAGGAGGCCATAAACCCTGAGATTGTTCCACAGTCATAAGTCTCACCTGTAAAAAAGACTGACCGCCCACCCGCATCAAGAAAGATGTTACCCCACAGGAGTAAGAGATCATCCACAGCAATTAAATCTTTTGGCATGAATGGGACAATTTAAAGTTTACACTGCTGCTGGATCTCTATACCATGGTTGTATTATATAGTATGTAGTTTTATGTTTTGGAGTTACAGAACATATCAGCCACTTGGAGGATGTATAAACTGCTCAGAGGCAGTGGCTGGTATTGAACTCTTGTTGGTGGCCACTGGTAAAGTGATGCGTTGACAGCTATGCTACCCTGCCACCCAAACACACATGCAAAATAATGAACCAGTTCACCAGTTTAATTTACTTGCTCCAACGAAGCAGCCATGGAGAAAAGGAGATCACCGTCACCATCATTATGTACCGTGTTATGCTGTATGACGTGGGCGATCATGATCTTTCCATTGACCATGGTTGCTCCTGGCAAATTTTCCTACAAAGATGGTTTGCCATTGCCTTTTTTTAGTCAGTGTCTTTACAAGAGGGGTGACCCCAGCCATTATCAATGTTCTTCAGAGATTGTCTGTCTGGCATCAGTGGTCGCATAACCAGGGCTTGTGGTTTGCACCAAATGCTCATATGACCGTCCACCACATGCTTCCATGGCTTCACGTGATCCTGATTTTGGGTGGGGGGGCTAAGCGGGTGCTACACCTTGCCCAAGGTGACCTGCAGGCTAGCGGAGGGAAGGAGCACCTTACACCTCCTTTGGTAGAGACATATCTACACCCCGCTACCCAGAGTGGAGATAAAGATCCTACTTCATCAGCTATGAAGGCAAGAACACATATAACCTAATATACCAGTGCAGTGAGGATCGGCATGTCTCTCTATAAGTAATCATGAGAGAGCGGCCCACCAGTTCCATTTGACAACCTTCCACAATGGCCCATTGGCACCACCTAGGGAAGATGAGAGAAACTAGCTCTTTAACCCTGAGGGTGGTGAAGTCCAGAACCTCCTACCTGAAAGGAATGTGGAGGCAAAAGCCCTCAACAAATTTAATAAGTACCTGGATAAGGATTTGGAAGAATTAGGAACCAGCCCAGGATCTGGGAAGTAGGATCAGTCTAATATCCACTTCTGAACAGGCATGGACACAAAGAGTTGATTGGTTTTCTTATGTGCTGAAACCTTCTGTGATTGTCTGCTTAGGTGACAGAGCAACTGAAAGGACGTAGATGGGCTCTTGCTAAGTGCAAAATTCAAGTTCAACTTTATTGTCATCTGACTGTGCATATCCACAGCCAAGTGAAACAATATTCCTCCTGACCACGGTACACCCGCAAAAATATGTCACACACAGCACATAAAATAAAATATATAATAAGTTCATAAAATATAATTCAAAAATACATGTGAAGTGTGTAGCACAGGTAAACTGTAAACAGTAAATAGCTCGCTGTACTTGTGACAAGACCTTGGTGGTGGCAGGGTAGTCATTAGTCTCACAGACTGAGGAAAGAAGCTGCTACCCAGTCTGGCAGTCCTAGTCCTGACAGTAGTGGGTCAAATAGACTGTGGGATGGGTGGTAGGGATCCTCAATACCTTCAGGCTCTTCGTCTGCAGTGCTCCCGGTAAATGTCACAAATGAGGGTGGTAGATGTGGCGGGTGGAGGCACCAGTGATCCCCTCAGCCGTTTTTACTGCCCTCTGTAGGGTCTCACAATCGGATGTTTTGCAGCTTCCGTACCACGCACTGATGCAGCCAGGATCGTTGTCAGGGATCCTCAGCATTGCTTTGGGCCCTTCAGACTCATTAACCGTAATAACAATGAAAACCACGTGGTGGACATAGTGGGAGTCATCAGTTTAACTGCACAGCCCAAGGTTGTAGAAATGTAACTTCATGCTATTTCATTTATTTTTTTAAATCTCACCAGGTACTTAATAGAAAATTCTTGCCTGAGGCTAGGGACTTTCTGTACATAACTATTTAAATGATTACTCAGATGGGAAAACTCACACAAACAAAATAGAAAGAAAAGGCATGAAATAAAGCAAGTAAAAGAGGAAATTAAAAACCCATTTGGTGTGAACATCCTGTCCCCGGGTTTCTTTTAAACTGAACTTCAAAGAGATGCTGTTAATTTCAGAAGATTACCTCAGAAGGAAGAGCTTTGATGTGAGCTGTCAAAGAGGCTGAGGCAGAGATTAACTGTTAACAGTCCCACAGTCTGGCTTTGTCCCCATCATTTGCCATTAACCCTTTGAAGGTTTTGTTATAAAGCAGCTGCTCTTTTTTACTTCAGGAAGAAGATAGAGAAGCCTTAGAGGACACGAAGGTCGGCGGTGTTGTGAATAGTGTGGAGGGCTGTCAGAAGTTACAGTGGGACATTGATAGGATGCAAAACTGGGCTGAGAAGTGGCAGATGGAGTTCAACCCAGATAAGTGTGAGGTGATTCATTTTGGTAGGTCAAATATGATGGTAGAATATAGTATTAATGTTAAGACTCTTTGCAGTGTGAAGGATCAAAGGGATCTTGGGGGCTGAGTCTATAGGACACTCAAAGCTGCTGCGCAGGTTGACTCTGTGGTTAAGAAAGCATATGGTGCATTGGCCTTCATCAATCGTGGGACTGAGTTTAGGAGCCGAGAGATAATGTTACAGCTTTATGGTCAGTCTCCACTTGGAGTGCTGTGTTCAGTTCTGGTCGCCTCACTACAGGCAGGATGTGGAAACTATAGCAAGGGTGCAGAGGAGATTTACAAGGATGTTGCCTGGATTGGGGAGCATGCCTTATGAGAATAGGTTGAGTGAACTTGGCCTTTTTTCCTTGGAGCGATGGAGGATGAGAGGTGACCTGTCAGAGGTGTACAAGATCATGAGAGGCATTGATTGTGTGGATAGTCAGAGGCTTTTTCCTAGGGCTGAAGTGGCTAGCACAAGAGGGCACAGGTTTAAGGGGCTTTGAAGTAGGTACAGAGGAGATGTCAGGGGTAAGTTTTTTACGCAGAGATTGGTGAGTGCGTGGAATGGGCTGCCGGCAACGGTGTTGGAGGTGGATGCGATAGGGTCTTTTAAGAGACTCCTGGACAGGTACATGGAGCTCAGAAATATAGAGGGCTATGGGTAGCCCTAGGTAATTTCTAAGGTAAGGACATGTTTGGCGCAGTTTTGTGGGCCGAAGGGCCTGTATTGTGCTGTAGGTTTTCTATGTTTCTATGTCCTATACCACCAGGTTCAGGGACAGTTACTACCTTGCAACCATCAGGCTCCTGAATCAGCGTGGAAAACCTCACTGAGCTGATTTCACAACCCGTGGACTCACTTTCAAGGAATCTACAACTCAAGATCTTGGTAATACTTACTTAATTTTTACTTGCACAATTTGCAATGAAAACACACACCCTCCTCTAGTTACTACCACAAGGGAGGTGGTACAGGAGCCTGAAGACACATATTCCAGCAATTCAGGAACAACTTCTCCCCTCTGCCATCGGATTTCTGAATGGACAATGAACCCATGAACACTACCTCACTACTTTTTTGCACTACTTATTTAATTTAACTTTTTAATACATACACATATATATATATTTCTTACCATAATTCACAGTTGTTATTATTATGTATTGCAAGGTACTGCTGTTACATAACAACAAATTTCACAACATATGCTGGTGATATTAAACTTGATTCTGACTTTGATTGTCTTTTTTTGCACACTGGTTGTTTGTCAGTCTTTGTGTGTGGCTTTTCATTGTTTCTGTTCTACTGTGTATGCCTGCAAAAAAAATGAATCTCAAGGTAGCATATGTGTTATGTTCGTCCATCGTTGATGTCGATAAGGACCTCGACACCATTTGATGGTGTCGAGACTAGCGCGTAATTTGGATTTAAGTGAGGGAGAGTTGCGCAGCGTCAACCTCATTCTTTCTTCCCAATTCCCATCTGGATCCAGTGGCCAGACAGAGTCTAGACGGCTGGAGATGGGACTAGTTGCAGTGGATCTTCTGTGTCTTGTGCTCTACACATTCCACGACGATTGCAGAGACCACCTTCTTGACCATTGGACCTTCCACTGGCCTTGTCCGCTCAATCTGCTGGAGTCTGTCATCACATGCTGGGATAGACAACTCCCTATCTCACCGAGGGTTTGAGACCCGTCGGCTACCCTCACCTGGTTTAGCCGGCTTGTCGAAGCCGTTGCCCGGGGTGTGGCCGCTGTCGCATGCAAACAGCTACGGAGAGCCACAGGTGAGAGCTGAGTGCCAGGTGGGGACCAAAGGTGGACTAACCGCCCTGAATAGGATGCGACATGTTCCCCCACCAGAGGTGCTACCCCTCCCTGACACCCAATACCCCCCAGGAAGCATATAGTGACATATACATACCTTGGTTCCTTAACGTTGTCATAGCCGGGGTGGGGTGGGGGTAGTGGGGATAAGCTCCCCACTACCTATTAATTACTTCCAATGGCATTTGGAGCACCTTGCTCCTGACCTTCATGTGTGGCTTAGCTACTAAGCCCAGCAGAACCGTTTCTACTGACAGAAGAAGGGGCAAAGGCAGGTTACCAGTGCCTTAAAACCAGTAGCTTCAGGCAGATAGAACTTGTCAGCCGTGGTTGGCAGCTCATCTAGGAGAAGGAAAACTCTGATCTCAAACCTCAGCTGCCTTGCGGCTATACCCACTCATGGGGAAGGCTTCAGGAGTAAACCCTGAGAAAAAATCTGGAGCTGGAGTCCGTAAGACAGTCCTACGTTGAGTTCACGCAGACTGGCAACTCCTGTGATGCTGCTGGTGCCAAACTGTGTCAGTCTCTCCCGTTCCTTTGGGCTCATCAGCTGCGTGGAGAGGAGGAGCCTCCTATGCGGGCAACAGCTTGCTCTCCATGTTGCACTGGCCTGGCTTGCGCAGAGCTAGGACACAACGTCCATGGTCGACCCCAACCAATGGAGAGCCTCCATGTGTACTTTAATAATAATTTTACTTGGAACTTTGAACTTTGAACTGCCACAAGGTTTTTTCCATATGCTCCCTTCCAGAAAGCACTATAGGGCTATTAAAACAAAATCTTCACCCCATTTTAAAAGCTTCTTTCCCTGGGTGGTTAATCTAATGAGCAATTTTAGCTAGTCCCCTCCCAACACCCACTTTCTATCACCTCAGTCACTGCACAGCCCTGTAAACAATTGAAATCACCTTTTATAATGTTGTTTACATTGTAAATACATGCTAGTATTTATGTATTTATGCACATTTTATTCCATATCTGTACTTTAACCTTGAACTTTATTTTTATGTTAATCTTTATTCTTTATAATTGTTGAAAATTGTATTTTGTTTTGCATCACAACAACACACTACAGCAAATTCCTAATACATGTAAATATACAGCCAGATTTGGGAACAGCTTCTTTCCAACTGTGATAAGACTGCTGAACGGATCCTGACCCGGATCTGGACCGTACCCTAAGTACCCTCCAAATAGCTGGACCTGCCTCTCGATTTTTTTGCACTACCTTACTTTCCATTTTCCTATTTTCTACTTGTGATTTATAATTTAAATTTTTAATATTTACTAATTTTTACTATTTTTAATCTTTTTAATATTTAATATTTGTAATCCAGGGAGTGGGAAGTGCAGAATCAAATATCGCTGTGATGATTGTATGTTCTAGTACGAATTGTTTGGCGACAATAAAGTATAAAGTAAGTAGATATGATGATGAAAGTTGAGTTGAGTTGATTTTTCAGGAACTAAAATTTTAGAGGCTGAATCAACAGACCCAATAACTCATACACAAGTGCGAGGGTGCTAAGCAGCCAGGCAGACTTGGAGTGTCCAGGAGTTAAAGATCTATCCCTGGCACCTAGCTGGGAATGAGCCAGAGGCTCTGAAACATTGCCCTACTTCAGCTTTAATACATTGCTTTCAAAGTAAGCTTCTTATCAAGGTACATACCTGTCACCAAATACAACCCTGTAGGAACTGTAGGCAATGCAGCAGAATGAATGAAAATATTCACCCAAAGATAGACCAATGTGCAAAAGAAGACAGACTACAAATACAAAAAACAAATGTAATAGTAATAAATAAATAAATAAATAAATATTAGAACATAGAAATCTATAGCACATTACAAGCCCTTCGGCCCACAAATGTTGTGCCGACCATGGAACCTACTCTAGAGACTGCCTAGAATTACCCTACCGAGAAAAATATCGAGAACATGTGTAATAGAATCTTTGAGTGTGAGTCTATAGGTTGTGGAGTCAGTTCAGAGTTGAGTTGAGGTGAGTGAAGTTATCCATGCTGGTTCACGAGCCTGATGGTTGAAGGGTAATAAGTGTTCCTGAACTTGGTGGCGTGGGTCCTAAAGCTTCTGTTCCTCCTGCTCGATGGCAGCAGTGAGAAGTGAGCATGGCCCGGGTGGTGTGGGGGAGGGGACCTTGATGATGGGTGCTCTTTGATGGTGATGTTTTGTCAGCTTGTTATGCAAGTAATGAAGGTGAGGAACAGGCTATTTGAGGTTTAACATGGTTTATATTTCCCCATCTCATGAGAATCTCTGAACTACTAACTATTTAGCTATTTAGAGATACAGCAAGCCTTCCGTGCCACCCACTTACACCCACGTCAACAATTATTGAAAGGTTTATATTGAAATCTATGACCAAATAGAACTTGATCTATTTTGGCCTTTCAATATTTGATCTAACACCGAATATTGAAAGGCCTAGAGAGAGTGAATATGGAGAGGATGTTTCCTGTGGTGGGGAAGTCTATGACCAGAGGGCATAGCCTCAGGAGGGATGTCCCTTTAAAACAGAGAGCAGTGAATCTGTGGAATTCATTACAACAGACAGCTGTGGAGGCCAGGTCGCAGGGTATATTTAAAGCAGAGGTTGATAGGTTCTTGATTAGTAAGGGCATCAACGGTTACGGGGAGAAGACAGGAGAATGGGGTTGAGGGGGATAATAAATCAGCCATGATGGAATGGTGGAGCAGATTCTATAGGCCAGATAGCCTAATTCTGCTCCCATGTCTTATGGTCTAATCATAATACATGCAGATCACGTGGATACAAACACACACACACAGACACAAACACATACTGTATACAACCACACACATGCACAGACATACATGCACAGGGACACACATACAGAGATACACACGCAAAAGTATATACACACAGACACACATATATACAGGCACACACACACACAAATTCATACTGGCATCCACACAAATAAACACATATACACAGACACAGACATACAGATACACACACACACGGACATATCCACACATAAGCTCTCATTCCGGATGAATGCTTTTTCAGGTAGGCAGACTGGGCCAGACACATTCTCAGGGTGTGGTCAATACCAGGGCAACGGCTGAGTTTCAGACGGTTCAGGGATTTTGTTCTGCCAATTGTGCTCTTCCTCATCTTCCTTCTCTCCCTCCTTTTACTTCCTCCTCCTCCATCTATGACCAGTTGTGCATTTCAATTCCTGTTCCTTCTATACAACCCACCCCACTCCACCCCACCCCATATCCTCACTCCTCCTACCATTCTATTCATTGCCAACACATACCAAGCAGGTGCTGGAGGCCTGTATAGAGGTGAAGTGATAGGTGGGTCATCCATTAGGACAGAAGAAGACGAGGCTGCTAAAGGAAAGGGATTCTCTTATTGTCCTCTTGAGCACGTTGTTAATTGTGAAAAAGAGTGTGAAGTTACTTAATGAATACCTGAGAAACTTGGAGCTCAAAGAGTTAACTGCAAGAGCCTTCTCTACTGAGAGGGCTCCAGTTATTTACAACCGGATACTTCAAGTTTGAACAAGTAAAACTACAAATAAAAAGCACCGAACTCTCTTTGAGGGCGCAGATATTCTTGGATCACACAACTAAAAAAAATACTGGACTTAATTACTGGAATTTTTCTTCAGATCATGTGGAAAAGGCTGCCTGTCGGACAACCTGGGAAAGGAAAGGAAGGGAGAGAGAAAGAGTGAAATGGGGACAGGTGAGAGAAAGGGAGAATGAGGGAGGATGGGGGGAGAAAAAATGAGAGAGAGAGAGAGAGAGAGAAAGAGAAAAAGAGAAAGAGAGACAAAGAAAGAGAGAGAGAACGAGAGATAAAGAGAAGAAAGAAAGAGAGCAAGGAAGCACATAAGAAAAAGTGAAAGGGAACCAGCAAGATAGAGAGTGGGAGGCAAATTGAGACAAAGGGAATCTGAGAGAATGAGACAAAAAAAGTGAGAAAGAGAATGAAGAACAGGAGGGAAACTGAGAGAGTGTGAGAATGGAGAAGTGGCAATTGTGATGTCGTGGCATGCCATAAAAGTTCAAAATACTTGCCGGTGAAGCTGCAAATGGCTGCCTCTCAATGAAGTCATCTGAGACTTTCCTTCCTACACTCTGACATCTCAGAATCCCACTGAGTTACAGTCAAATTTTATGAACCCGAACAGTCTGTAGAGTAATTTAAAACAACATTGTTAGCCTGTGTTTGGTCTAAAAGCCTGACTAATCTGAGTAATCTGATCTGATTTGAGATGTGGGAATTATGAGGTGGGGTCTGGGAGGTGAAACTGCTTCCATTATCGGCTGGCAAACAATCCAGCTCATTTTAAGAGCATGAGAAATGGGAATGGCAGGAATCCCCACAAAAGGCATACAGAATTATGAGGGGTATAAACAGGGTAAATGCAAGCATGCTTTTTCCACTGAGTTTGGGTGAGACTTGAACTAGAGATGGTAACTATTTTTTAAAATGTTTTATTTTATTGAGAGATAGAGCAGGGAACAGGCCCTTTCAGCCCAACAAGCTGCACCACCCAGCAACCCACGGATGTAACCCTAACTTAATCGCAGGACAATTTACAGTGGCTAATTAACCTACCAACTGCTATGTCATTGGAACGTGAGGGGAAATGGGACCACCCAGGGGAAACCCATGCGTCAGGGGGAAGGATGTACAAAATTCTTGCAGGCAGCATCAGAACTGAGCTCCAATCTCCGACCTCCCAAGCTGGAATAGCGTCGCGCCAACCGCAACACTGCCATTAAGGGTGAAATGTGAAATACTCAGGGGGAATCTGCTGTTCATTCAGAGGGCAGTGAGAGTGTGGAATGAGCAGCCAGCACAAGTGATGCATACGGGTTTGATTTAAACACTTAAGAGAAATTTGGTTAAGTGCATGGATGGCTATGGTTCAGGTGCAGGTCAATGGGACTACACAGATTAATAGCTTGGCATGGACTAGATGGGCTGAAGGGCTTACTTCTGTGCTGTAGTGCTATATGACTCTATGACACTAAGTCCGCTTTCTAAACCTCTAGCTCCATAAAACTTACTTCAGTTCAGATACCTCTTGATAGCTTTGAAGAAACACAATATTCACTGACTTCAGCATTAGAAAAATTCTGCTGATGAAGAACCCTCTGAATAAAGTAGTGTTTCCCTCAGCCCTGAAAGGCTGACCGCCCCCGCCCCTTACCCTGAGAGAGACATGGTGGGACATGGAGCAACACCCAAAAGAGCTTGAGGAACTCAAAATAGCTTTTCAGAATCAGGTTTAATATCACTGGTGTCTGCATGTCTTAAAATCTGTTGCCTTTGCAGTAGCAGTACAATGCAAGGCACAATAATAGAAAAAAAACCTGTGAATTACGGTAAGTGTATGTGTGTGTGTGTGTGTGTGTGTGTGTGTATATTTTTTTTAAGTAGTGCAAAAATAGAAATAAAAAAAAGTAGTGAGGTAATGTTCATGGGTTCAATGTCTATTCGGAAATCAGATGGCACAGGGGAAGAAGCTGTTCCTGCATTGTTCGGTGTGTATCTTCAGGCTCCTGTACCTCCCTCCTGATGGTAGCAATGAGAACAAGGCATGACCTGAGTGCTGGGGGTCCTTAATGATGGACGCCACCTTTTAGAAGCATCGCTCCTTGAAGATATCCTGGATGCTACAGAGGCAGGTGCCCATAATGGAGGTGACTAAGTTTACAACTCTCTGTGGCTTATTTTGATCCTGTGCAGTAACCCTCACCAACCCCACTTCCCCATACCAGACAATGATGCAGCCAGTTAGAATGCTCTCCGCAGTCCATCTGTAGAAATTTGATAGAGTCTTTGGTGACAAACCAAATATCCTCAAACTCCTGATGAAATATAGCTGCTGGCATGCTTTCCTTGTAGCTGCATCAATATGTTAGCCCATAAGACCATAAGATATAGGAGCAGAATTAGGCCATTTGGCCCATCGCGTCTGCTCCGTCATTTCATCATGGCTGATCCAATTTTCCTCTCAGCCCCAATCTTCTGCCTTCTCCCTATATCCCTTCGTGCCCTGACCAGTCAAGGATCTATCAGTCTCTGCCTTAAATACACATATACAAACGTTTGTAAATTTGGCTTCCACAGCTGCCTGTGGCAAAGAATTCCAGAGATTCACCATTCTCTGGCTAAAGAAATTCTTCCTCATCTCTGTTTTAAAAGGATGCTGCTCTATTCTGAGGCTATGTCTTCTGGTCTAAGACTCTCCCAACATAGGAATCATCCTATCTACAAGGCCATTCACCATCTGATAGGTATTAAAGAGGTCACCCCTCATTCTTCTCAGTTCGAGTGAATACAGGCCCAGAGCCATCAAATGCTCAAGCCATTCAATCCTGGAAGCATTTTCGTGAACCTCCTTTGAACCCTCTCCAATTTCAGCACATCCTTTCTAAGTTAATGGGGCCAAACTTGCTCACAATAATCCATGAGTCCTCGCCAGGGCTTTCTAAAGTCTCAACATTACATCGTTGCTTTTATGTTCTAGATCTCCTGAAATGAATGTTGACATTGCATTTGCCTTCTTCACCACAGATTGAACCTGAAAATTAAACTTTAGGGTATCCTGCACAAGCATTCCCAAGTTCCTTTGCACCTCTATTTTCTCTCCATTAAGAAAATAGTCAAACTTTTCATTTCTTCTACCAAAGTGCATGACCACGTACTTCCCGACACTGTATTCCACCTGCCATTTCCTTGCCTATTATTCTAATCTGTCTAACTCTTCTGTAGCCTCTCTACTTCCTCAAAACTACCTGCTCCTCCACTTACCCACATATCTCTGCAAACTTTGCAACAAAGCCATCAATTCCATCATCCAAACCATTGACATATAACGTAAAACAAATTGGTCCCAACACAGATCCCTGTGGAGCACCACTAGTCACCAGCAACCAGCCAGAAAAGGCTCCCTTTATTCCCACTCTTTGCCTCCTGCCAATCAGCCACTGCTTTATCCATGCTAGAATGTTTCCTGTAATACCATGGGCTCATAGCTTGTTAAGCAGCCTCATGTGTGGCACTTTGTCAAAGGCCTTCTGAAAATCCAGGTACACAACATCAACCGATTTTCCTTTGTCAATCCTGCACCTTTGTTATTTCTTCAAAAATGTTCCAACAGATTTGGCAGGCAAGATTTTCCCTTGAGGAAACCATGCTGACTATGACCTATTTTATCAACTGCCTCCAAGTACCCCCAAACCACATTTTAACAATCAACTAATAATCAACAACATCTTCCCCACCACTGGGGTCAGACTAACTGGCCTATAATTTCCTTTCTTCTGTCTCTCTCCCTTCTTGAAGAGTGGAGTGACATTTGCAGTTTTCCAATCTTCCAGAATTTAGTGATTCTTGAAAGATTATTATTAATGCCTCCATGATCTCTTCAGTCACCCCTTTCAGAATTCTGGGGTGTACACCATCTGGTCCAGGTGACTTATCTACCTCCGGACCTATCAGTTCCCCAACACCTTCTCTCTGATTATGGTAACTTCTGTTGGGTATATCGCACTGTTATCAGACTCCTGAACGGACCTCTTATAAGATAAGATGCACATTATTGTTAACCTGCACTGCACTTTCTCTGTAGCTTTTAAACTTTATTCTGCATTCTGGTATTGTTTTAACTCATTCTAGCTCAATGCGCTGTGCAGTGATTTGATCTCTATGCAGGAGAAACTTTTCACCGTATCTCGGTACATGTGATGATGATAAACCATTAGGAATACCAATACCTAAACACAAGAGATGCTGCAGATGCTGGATATCTTGAGCAGCAACACACAAAATGCTGTAGGAACTCAGCAAGTGAGGCAGCATCTATAGAGAGGAATAAACAGTTGATGCTTTGGGCCAAGACCCTTCACTGGTTGTAGCCCAAAATATTGCTTTTTTTAGTTGCTGGTGAACACAGCAGGCCAGGCAGCATCTCTGGGAAGAGGTACAGTCGATGTTTCGGGCCGAGACCCTTCGTCAGGACTCCTGATGAAGGGTCTCGGCCCGAAACGTCGACTGTACCTCTTCCTAGAGATGCTGCCTGGCCTGCTGCGTTCACCAGCAACTTTTATGTGTGTTGCTTGAAATTCCAGCATCTGCAGATTTCCTTGTGTTTGCATATTGCATTTTTTTTATGTTTCATGATGAAACATATGATGTTGCAACCCGAGGCATTGGATCCTGAGATCATATATATTGCATCCCAGATGTGGTGCTGCTAAAGATGGTGTTCCAGATGTTGAAGCCTCAGTTCTGGTGCTGTCCAGATGTTGAATTCCCACATGTTCTCACATGAGGTATGATAAATTATAAGGAGTAGAGATAGGGTGACTGCAAGCAGGCTTTTCCTCTCAGGTGGGGTGAAACTAAGTATCATAGGTTTAATATGAAAGGTGATATTTAAGGGAATCTGAAGGGGCAACTTCTTCACTCAGAGGGTGGTGCAAGTGTGGGACAGAAGTGGTGGATGCAGGTTCAATGCAACATTTATGAGAGATTTCAATAAGGACTTGGATAAGAGGCTATGGAGGGAGAAGGAACTAGGCAAAGAACTAGGCTGGCATAGACTAGATGGGTCAAGGGGTCTGTTTCTGTGCTATAGTTCTCCATGGCTCAAGGTTAGTAGTAGTGAGATCACTTAAGTCGAGGATGATGCTCTCCTAAGGGGTTGTTAATTGGTGGTTTCTCGGGCGGCTGTAGAGGCCCATCAGGGATCCACGTATCCATGATGTTAGGGCAGTTTTCCTTAAAGGATAACAGCTGTGTGTGACTTTGTTTAACACTGGGAGGCTGATGCATGACCAGCCACCACATGGTCCTTGCAGATCAGGATCAGGGTTCAGTGGCATGCTGACTGCAGACCCTTCTCTGCTGCAGTCTTCCCCCACTTTCACTGTCATTGTGATGTGTCGTCATCTTCTGCCAGCTCCACCGCTGGGATCTTGGTTGGATCGCTCTTTGTCTGGAAACTCCCCCTTGACTTTACTGCCATGGGTGACCCAACCAGGAGCTCAGTGCCAGATAGCATCGCTCTCGCAAGCCTCTGCACCATGACAAGGTGGTGATCCTCGGAGAAGCACTCCAGGCTACTTCCTAAATGTTACATGCTTATGTTGTTGATCTGGTGTTGAACCCATAAAATTGTATCTCAAATGTTTCATGGCTGGGGCTGCACTCCCACATAATGCATCTAAGTGAAAGTCAAAGTCAAAATAAATTTATTATGAAGGTATGTATATGTCACCACGATCTATCCTGAGATACATTTTCTTGCAGACATTTACAGGAAAATACAGAAATACAATAGAATTTACTGTATGAAAAACTATACGTAAAGTCTGACAAACAACCAATGTGCAAAAGAAGACAAAACTTGCAAAATAAATAAAGTAAATAATATTGAGAACATGAATTGTAGAGTCTTTGAAAGTGAGGCTGTAGATTAGAGTCAAAGAGCCATAGAAAAGTATAGCCCAAAAGCAGGCTCTTTGGTCCATCTAATCTGTGACAAACCATGAAAACTGCCTAGTCTCATCGACCTGCACCTGGAACATAGCCTCCTTAACCTTCTCATCCATGTACCTGTCCAAATTTCTCTTAAATGTTGAAACTTCTCTCAAACCTCTTTTGCTGGCAGCTCGTTCCACACTCTCACAACCCTCTGAGTGAAGAAGTTTCCCCTCAAGTTCCCCTTAACATTTCACCTTTCACCCTTAACCCATGACCTCTAGTTGTAGTCCCATCCAACCTCAGTGAAAAAGCCTGCTTGCATTTATCCTGTCTATACCCCTCATAATATTGTAGACCTCTATCAGCTCTCCCCTTAATCTTCTATGTTCCAAGGAAAAAAGTCCTAACCTATTCAATCTTTCTTTATAACTCAGGTCCTCCAGTCCCGGCAACATCCTTGTAGATTTCTTTTCTGTACTCCTTCAACGGTATTTACATCTTTGCTGTGGGTAGGTTGTGGAACCAGTTCAGAGTTGCGGTGAGTGAAGTTATCCACACTGGTTCAGGAGCCTGATGGTTGTTAGGTAATAACTCAGAATCAGAGTCAGAATCAGGTTTAATATCACCGGCGTATGTCGTAAAATTTGTTGTCTTTGAGGCAGCAGTGCAATGAAATACTTCATAATAGAAAAAAGGTGAATTACAGTAAGTATGTATATATAATAAATAGTTAAAGTAAATAAATAGTGCAAAAGTAAAAGTAAAAAACTAATGCTGAATCTGTAGGTGTGGGATCTGAGGCTCCTGTGCCTTCTACCCAATGGTAGTAGTGAGAAGAGAGCATGGTCTGGATGGTGACACTACACAAGTTATACCCCTCATTCATGTTGTCACCCCTTTGTGCTCTTCCCCAACAAGCCACTCACTCACATTGAATTTGATGCAAAAAAAGGGTTCAAGATATTTTTTGAAAAAGAGGTAGATATTCAGAAAGATATTAC
Organism: Mobula hypostoma; assembly: GCF_963921235.1. Taxonomy (NCBI): domain Eukaryota; kingdom Metazoa; phylum Chordata; class Chondrichthyes; order Myliobatiformes; family Myliobatidae; genus Mobula; species Mobula hypostoma. The sequence goes on along the minus strand of NC_086098.1, from coordinate 171,526,599 downwards.
CAAGTTCGCTTCTGCATTTCACGAGGCATGTCACTAACTGTGCTTTATCGTGATGGAACTCTCGCCCGAAACACCGGTTGTGGTTCCAGCTATGCATGACTGACCTCCAACTTTCATTCCTCAGTTTTGAAAACTTTGACTGCCTCTATGGGAAATGAACTGAAATGCCCTCCACTGAATCTGTCCCACATTCCTGCCTCTGACTTCATGCTCAGTAAGTGCCAAATTTGTGATTCATCACATGGTTTTAATGATATGGGAAACTCTGAATGCACAGGCTTCTTAGCCTTCTGGGGAATTGAATTGAATTGAATTTACTGAAATCTTACATCTGTCCCACAACGTGAGGGAGTAAACATCTTTGTGTTATGGCTCTATCGCAATGTACGGACATGTGAATTTATAAGTCTAATGGTATGTAGAAAGAGCTGTCCTATAGCCTATTGGTCCTGGCTTTAATGCTGCGGTACCATTTGCCAGATGGAAGCAGCTGAAACAGTTTATGGCTGGGGTGACTGGTGTCCCCAATGATCCTCCAGGCCTTTTTTACGTACCTGCTACTGTAAATGTGCTCAGTGGAGGGAAGTTCACATCTACAGATGTGCTGGGCTGTCCGTACCACTTTCTGCAGTGCCCAGCAATCAAGGTTGGTACTCACCCTGTGAGATGTTGTCCCATTGATGCTGATCAGGGCAAGCCTGTCTCCGTTCCTCCTGTAGATAATAAGATACTAAGGAAGACTGCTGAACATACAATCAGTGGCCATTTTATTAATATTAAGTACATGAGGTACCTAATAAAATGGCCACTGAGTGTTGATCACAGAACACTACAGCACAGTACAGGCCCTTTGGCCCACAAATGTTATACCAACCTTCTAACCTACTCTAAGATCAATCTACCCCTTCCCTCACACATAGCTCTTCATTTCTCCAATATCCATATGGCAATCTAAGAGTTTAAATGTCACTAATGTATCTGTCTCTACCACCACTTCTACAGGGTGTTTCATACACTCACCACTCTCTATGTAAAAAACTTAAGTCTGACTTCTCCCCTGTACTTTCTCCCAATCACGTTAAAATTACGCCCCCAGGCATTATCCATTTTGGTCTAAACTTTGTGCAAGACATCTCTCTTTTAGTGCTTCCTCTCCAAGAGTCATAGAATACTACAGCATAGGAAGAACCTCTTCGGCCCATCTAGTCTATTCTGCTTAGTCTCTTGAACCCACACCTGGACCATAGCCGTCCATACCCTTCCATCCATGTACCTATCCAAACTTCTCCCTAGTCCCATCGACCCACACCCGGACCATAGTCCTCCATATCCCTCCCATCCATGTACCTATCCAAACTTCTCTTAGATATTGCAATCGTGCCCACATGCACCACTTCTGCTGGCAGCTCGTTTCACACTCTCACTACTGTGTGAGTGAAGAAGTTCCCCCTTGGGTCCCCGTAAATATTTTACCTTTCACACTTAAACCTATGACCTCTAGTTCTGGTCTCACCCAACCTCATTGTAAAAAGTCTGCTTGCATTTACCCTTTCTACCCCCCTCATAACTTATTCTACTTCATGTAGAAACATCAGACAGCACCACAATGTACAGGGTAGGGTTAATAAGTTGTGGGCATGTGTGAGTTGTTGCCATTGGAAGTGTGGTGACTGCGGGCTGCCCAGCATAACCCTCGCTGATTTATTTGATGGAAACGACGGATTTCACTGTATGTGTGAAAAATGAAACTAATCTTATTTTATCTTCTGTTGGGAATGGCAAAGGACTAGATAAATGGGAGAGTGCTCAGTGGACTGAAAATTTGGTTTCTGTGCTGGATGACTACGAATCAAGGTCCAGACAAGTGATCGAGATTCAAAAGTGGTACCTTGAGAAGTTTAAATTCAGTTCATTGGCTAAATCTGGAATTAAAGATGAATGTTGGGAATGGAATAGCCAGGTCTTTGGAAAAATCTGACAGATGTCCGTAAGGAGCTTCAAACTCCTGGGAATGCCCATCACACACATTCTCTCATGGTCTCAGAACACATCCTACACCGTCAGGAAAGCTCACCAATGCCTCTGCTTTCTAAGGAGGCTGAAGAGAGCTGGACTTTGCACATCTATACGCAGATCATTCTACAGATGCACAGTAGAGAGCATCCCTACCAAGCTGCATCACTGCATGGTATGGACACTGCACTGCAGCGGACAGACAGTCTCTACAACGGGTGGTCAAAACTGCCCAACGCATCATCAGCACCAGCCAATATACATACATGACACATACACAGAAAGGTGCTGCTGAGGGGCCAGTAACATAATGGAGGATCCCACCCACCCTGCTCATGGACTGCTTGTCCCGCTCCCAGCAAGGAGGAGGCTACGTAGCATCCACGCCAGGACCACTAGACTCAAAAACAGTTACTTTCCCCAAGTAGTAAGGCTGATGAACACCTCCACCCACTAACTCCACCACTACTTTATTATTTGCCATCAGTCACCTTACATACAGCCTAGTGTCACATTATGGACATACAATCAATCGATATATAGAAGATATATATTTACATTGATGGTGTTTTATTATGATCGTCATGTTCTTTATTTTTTACGTTATTTTCGTGCCACGTTGGATCCAGAGTAAGAATTATTTCACTATCCTTACCCTGGTGTACAGGAACTGACATTAAACCATCTTGAACCTTGAAGGAGAACATTGAGGTATGTGTTGCATTTGTGCGTTCTTCCTGTCACAGCGTGGGTTTCTGGCTTCCTCCCAAGTCCCATAGTCTAGTAGGATTAATTAGCTGCTGTAACGTGCCCCTGGTGTTTAGGTAAGTGGTGGAATCTAGGAGGTAATTTAGAAGAATGAGAGGGGATCTCTTCGAAACCTACCGAATATTGAGAGGCCTAGATAGAGCCCTACTGATTATCCAGCCCTACTGATGTGTGATTTGAGACTCACTAGTGTGGTTGACTAGGTTAGTAGTTGATTAAACTGTCCAGTTATGAGTCCTGACCCAAAACATCCAACTGTCCCTCCACAGATGGTGCCTGACCCACTGTGTTCCTCTAGCCGTCTGTTTTTCACTCTTGTCTCTGCCAATACAATCGACACATAACTGCTGAATACAGAGTGTAGCAAGACAGGTCAGGGAGAAAACAGGAAGGCAACAAAGGCTGGCGTAGTCAGGGACCTCCATATCCAGTGGATGAATGATAAAAGGTGAGTTAAACTGTTTTCAGGATATAGTTTATTGATTTATTTTTATTTAGAGATACAGCATGATAACAGGTCCTTCTGCCCAAGAACCCACCCCACCCAATTACACCCATGCAACTAATTACCCTATTAACCCCGTATGTCTTGGGAATGCGGGAGGAAATGACCAACGCCCTCAGGATGGCCAGGGGGCAGCCCACAAGTGTCGCCATTCTTCTAGCACCAAATTAGCTTGCCCACCACTTTCTAATCTTAAGACGTACATCCTTGGAATGTAGGAGGAAGCCAGAGCACCCGGAGGAAACCCACGCAGTCACAGGGAGAGCGTACAAACTCCTTACAGGCAGCGGTGGTATTGAACCCAGCTTGCTGGCACTGTGAAGTTACGCTGTCGTGCTGACTACAGCTCAGCAATTTATAGTATTAATAGTATTTATTCCATATTATATTTATTTATTCCATATTTATAGTTCAAATCATTTAACAATAAATCATCAAATTTATAGCTAAAATAAATTCTCATGATTTTATTCACATCTCACTAACCAACATAATTAAAGACGCAAACAACAGAAATTCTGCAGATGCTGGAAATTCAAGCAACACACATAAAAGTTGCTGGTGAACGCAGCAGGCCAGGCAGCATCTCTAGGAAGAGGTGCAGTCGACGTTTCAGGCCGAGACCCTTCGTCAGGACTAACTGAAGGAAGAGTGAGTAAAGATCCCACCCACCCCAGAGATCTTATCTGCCAGAGCTGACTTCACATGCTGGGACAGGCATGTCCCTATGTCACTGGGGTATGAGACTCTCCGTCTACGCTCACCTGGTTTAGGCCGCCCGTCGAAGGGGAGTGGTGGGGATGTGGTACAGTCACTTGCAAACAGCTACTTGGAGCCACAGGTTAGAGCTGAGTGTCCGGTGGAGACCAAAGGAGAGTGAGCTGTCCAAGACTCTTCACCAAAGGTGCTACCCCTCCCTGGACACCGCACACATCCCAGAGGAAACAGAAGTAAGAAGATACAAAATCCTAAAAACATGTTCCACCAGGCTGAAGATCAGCTTCCATCCTGCAGGTATTTATTTATTGAGATACAACATGGAATCTTAACTTATCTATTCCATACTTATAGCTAAAATCATTTAACAATAAATCATCAAATTTTCGATTAATTAGATTAGACCTAAAATTAATACCTAAAATGAATTCTCATGATTCCAGCCCTTCCAGCCGTGCCCCACCCTCACCCCCAGCAATCCCAAGATTTAACCCTAGCCTAATCACAGGTCAATTTACAATGACCAATCAACCTACCAGCTGGTACATCGTTGGACTGTGGGAGGAAACCGAAGCACCCGGAGGAAACCAACACAGCCATAGGGAGAACGTACAAACTTCTTACAGACAGCAGTGAGATAAACACTCCATCATCGGGATTAGGAGCAGCAGCAACACAACATAAATCATTATGTTTAATTTGTGTTTATCATATAAATAGCATCATATAAGAAACATTCAAGAGAAAAGCATTTTGTATGGTACATAAATTATACATGATTTTTATAAGAATACACAATTAGAACAGGCAAAACAAAGACCATTCTAAAGTTCAAAGCTAAAAGTATATTTATTATCAAAGTACATGTATACTCTCTTGAGATTTATTTTCTTCCAGGCATTTACAGGAAAATAAAGAAATCCAATAGAATTTATGAAAAACTACACAAACATTGACACACAATCAATGTGCAAACGAAGACCAATTGTGCAATTTAAAAAATAAAACTGAGAAAATAATTTGTAAAGAATCCTTGAAAGTGAGTCTGCAGGTTGTGGAATCAGTTCGGTGTTGAGGTGAGTGAAGTTATCCGCAGCAGTTCAGGAGCCTGATGGTTGAAGGATAATATCTGTTCCTGAACCTGGTGGTGTGGGGCCTGAGGCTCCTGTATCTCCTGCCCGATGCTGGTAGAGAGAAGAGGGCATGGCCTGGGGGATAGGGGTCTTTGGTGGTGGATTTTAATCCATATAAATATACTCAACAGTGGAGAGTTTGCCTTTTAGTGCATGATGGTCAAAGTGGTCATAGTTTTGCTAACTTGTAGTTGACAGGGTGTAGAGTTTGCTTCAAGATCTGAGTAGCTGAAGTGCTTAAACCTGGTGGTGTGGCACTTCAGGTTTCTGCACAACAGTGTGCAGATGCAAAAAGATGTCACGGCCCAGATGAAGGTTACCCTCTTGAAGCAACAGCTCCTGTAGCTCCTGTATTATCAGAGCTTTCTGGCTATCACGGAGGCAATCACTTCAAAAATCTCATTCAGGACATAAACTGATGGCAAAAAAAAATTGGCTGTGAGGTGACACTCTAGCTTGCTAATTAACATCAAAGATTTTGTATGGCACCAGCCTCTTCAAGTGCCAGTCCTGTGCGGTCCAAGATTTACATGGCCATAATACCTCCAAATGGAATTAGTCTATAAGACCATGGGACTTAGAAGCAGAATTAGGCCATTTGGCCCATTGATTCTGCTCTGCCATTCCATTGTAGTTGATTCATTACCCCTCTCCACCCTGTTTCCTTGCCTTCTCCCCAGAATCTTTGACACCCTGATTAATCAAGAACCTATCAACCTCCATCTTAAACCCAAGGAGTGGCAATGAATTCCACAGATTCACCGCACTCTGGCTAAAGAAATTCCTCCTCATCTCTGTTCTCAGGTACTTCCCTGTGTCCTGAGATCTAATTCTGCTCCTATGCCTTATGATCTTATGGTTTTACAGTATAGGGACAACATGTTGGTGTAGTGGTTATCAGGTTTCACAGTACAGACGACCTGGGTGCAATTCTCCGTGACCATGCGCGTTTCCTTCAGGTGCTCTGGTTTCCTCCCAGAGTCCAAAGACATATTGATTGGTAGGTTAATTGGTTTCTGTAAATCGTCCAGTGATTAGGCTCAGTTTAAATCACAGGAATGCCAGGCAATGTGGCTTGAAGAGTTGGAAGGGCCTATTCTGTGCTGTATCTCAATCAATCAATAAGTTAATTGGTGTACGTACTTTGATAATAAATCTAGTTTGACTTTACAAGTGTCCATAAGGTACATCATTGGTAACAGAGTACCTGGAACTGATGAAAGGTACTTTAGGAATCCAAGTCTATTTTCCACACAACTGCGAGAGATTTTTGCCCTTGCTGCAGGACTGGAAGATAGAGCATAGTGCCTCCTGGGAGCAGACAAAGCGGACAGCGATGATATCTGCCAGCGTTGTATGCCACTCAAAGGAGAGCGTTGCAGCCAATTAGAATGGAGGCTAATTGGGGAGGTCAAGGAACTCCATAGCAATTGAAAGTGACAGCTCTGAATGTGAACAAGCCTGGGGAGTCGACTGCCGCTCCGCCTGATTGCGAACAGGAATGTCACGGTGTGATGTCTTTGACAGGTGATAATCATCACCTTTAAAGATGCATCATGCCAGGGACAACTTTGTAAAGGAACGGGATCTCCACTCTGTGCTAGTTACTGCCTCTGAAAAAGGCATGAGTCGTTCACACAGACAGCATCCGATCAATGCCTTCAAGTAAAGCCAGTTCAAAGTGGGTGCGTGAAATAAACTGCTGGGATGCTGGTAGAGGCAGATACATTTGGGACACTTAAAAAACTCTTAGACAGGCATATGTGTTGTGTATTACCTATTTCAGTAATATTGTATATATATTGTTTGATTAAGCATCCTTGTTTGTTTAAATTATTCTTTACAGGTTATATGTAAAAGTACTGCACATGAACAGTATACATCATCACATCACCACAAACCTTGCTTAAAGTAAAAAAACAAAACTAGACATGTTCCCTTGAGCTCCCGCCTTATTTTTCTTCTTTCAATTAGCTGTTACGTTTTGGAGTTACAAAACTTAACATGGATGATAGAAAACTGGAGTCTCTGACAAGGGAAGGGTTAGATTGATCTTAGAGTCAGTTAAAAGGTTGGCACGACATCATGGGCCAAAGGGCCTGTGCTGTGCTATGTTCCATAAAGACTCTCCTCTTCCTATTTACAAGCATCTATTTCTTCATTCCCTTTTAAAAACCCTTATTCCCTCCTTCCCAAAACCCCTACCCCATTTCCTTTCTCTCTCAACTGATAATGTCCATAAGACCACAAGACTATAAAATATAGGAGCAGAATTAGGCCATTTGGCCCATCAAGTCTGTTCCGCCAATTCGACATGGCTGATCCAATTTTCTTCTCAGCCCCAATCTCCTGCCTTCTCCCCGTACACTTTCATGTCCTGACCAATCAAGAATCTATGCCTTAAATATACATAAAGACTTGGCCTCCACAGCTGCCCGTGGCAACAAATTCCACAGATTCAGCTGAATTTCTCTGGCTGAAGAAATTCCTCCTCATCTCCGTTCTAAAAGGATGCCCCTCTATTCCAAGGCTGTGACCCCTGGTCTTAGACTCTCTCACCATAGGAAACATCCTGACATTCTCACCATAGGAAACATTTTCATCACCTCCACTCTATCAGGGCCTTTTACCATTCAATAGGTTTCAATGAGGTCACCCCTCATTTATCTAAATTCCAGCAAATATAGGCTCACAACCATCAAATGTTCTTCATACGATAAGCCGTTTAACCCACGAATCATTCTCATGAATCTCCTTTGAACCATCTCCAGATTCAGCGCATCCCTTCCAACATAAGGGGCCCAAAACAGCTCACAATACTCAGTGAAACCTCACCAGTGCCTTGTAAAGTCTCAACATTACACCCTGCTTTTATATTCCAGTCCTCCTGAAATGAATGCTGACATTACATTTGCCTTCCTCAAAACTAAACCTGCAAATTAACCTTTAGGGAATCCTGCAAAAGGACTCCCACGTCCCTTTGGGCCTTGGATTTATTTTCTCTCTATTCAGAAAATAGTCAACCCTTTCATTTCTTCTGCCAAAGTACATGATTAGAATCAGAATCAGGTTTATTATCACCGGCATGTGTTGTGAAATTTGTTAACTTAGCAGTAGCAGTTCAATGCAATACATAATTTTGAAGAAGAAGAAAAAATATATAATAATAAATAAATTACAGTATATATATATTGCATAGATTAAAAATCATGCAAAAAGCAGAAATAATATATATTTAAAAAGTGAGGTAGTGTTCATGGGTTCAATCTCCATTTAGGAATTGGATGGCAGAGGGGAAGAAGTTGTTCCTGAATCGCTGAGTGTGTGCCTTCAGGCTTCTGTACCTCCTACCTGATGGTGACAGTGAGAAAAGGGCATGCCCTGGGTGCTGCGGGTCCTTAATAATGGACACTGCCTTTCCGAGACACCGCTCCTTGAAGATGTCTTGGGTACTTTGTTGGCTAATACCCAAGCTGGAGCCGACTAAATTTACAACCTTCTGCAGCTTCTTTCGGTCCTGTGTAGTAGCGCCCCCCCCCACCCCATACCAGACAGTGATGTAGCCTGTCAGAATGCTCTCTACAGTACATATATAGAAGTGTTTGAGTGTATTTGTTGTCACACCAAATCTCTTCAAACTCCTAATAAAGTATAGTTGCTGTCTTGCCTTATTTGTAACTGCACCGATCTGTTGGGACCAGGTTAGATCCTTAGAGATCTTGACACCCAGGAACTTGAAACTGCTCACTCTTTCCACTTCTGATCCCTCTATGAGGATTGGTATGTGTTCCTTCGTCTTACCCTTCTTGAAGTCCACAATTAGGTCTTTTGTCTTACTGACGTTGAGTGCCAGGTTGTTGCTGCGGCACCAATCCACTAGTTGGCATATCTCACTCCTGTATGTCCTCTCGTCACCACCTGAGATTCTACCAACAATGGTTGTATTGTCAGTAAATTTATAGATGGTACTTGAGCTATGCCTGGCCACATAGTCATGGATATAGAGAGAGTAGAGCAGTGGGCTAGGCTCGTACCCTTGAGGTGCACCAGTGTTGATCGTCAGCAAGGAGGATATGTTATCACCAATCCGCACAGATTTCTGGTCTTCCAGTTAGGAAGTCGAGGATCCAATTACAGAGGCCCAGGTTCTGCAACTTCTCAATCAGGATTGTGGGAATGATGGTATTAAATGCTGAGCTATAGTCGATGAACAGCATCCTGGCATAGGCGTTTGTATTGTCCAGGTGGTCTAAAGCCATGTGAAGAATCATTGAGATTGCATCTGCCGTTGACCTATTGTGGTGGTAGGCAAATTGCAGTGGGTCCAGGTCTTTGCTGAGGCAGGAATTCAGTCTAGTCATGACCAACCTCTCAAAGCAGTTAATCACTGTCGATGTGAGTGCTACCGGCCGATAGTCAATAGGGCAGGACTCATTATTCTTCTTAGGCACTGGTATAATTTTTGCCTTTTTGAAACAAGTGGGAACTTCTGCCTGTAGCAGTGAGAGGTTGAAAATGTCCTTGAATACTCTTGCCAATTGGTTGGCACAGGTTTTCAGAGCCTTACCACGTATTCCATCAGGACCTTCTGCCTTGCGAGGGTTCACTCTCTTTAAAGATCACACACTTCCCACCACTGTATTCCATCTGCCATTTATTTGCCCATTCTCCTAATCTGTCTATGTCCTTCTGTAATCTTCCTATTTCCCCAAAGCTACCTGCTCCGCCACCTGTCTTCATATCGTCTGCAAACTTTGCAACAAAGCCATCAATTCCATCATCAAAATGATTGACATATAGCACAAAAGAATTGGTCCCAACACAGTACCCCGGGGAACACCACCAATCACCGGTGCAAACCAGAAGAGGCTCCCTTTATTCCCACTTCTCGCCTCCTGCCAATCAGCCACTGCTTTATCCATGCTAGAACCTTTCCTGTAATACTATGGGCTTGTTAAGCAGCCTTATGTGTGGCATCTTGTCAAAGGCTTTCTGAAAATCCAAGTACACAACATCAACTGATTTTCCTTTGTCTATCCTGCTTGGTATTTCTTCAAAGAATTCCAACAGATTTGTCAGGCAAGATTTTCCCTTGAGGAAACCATGCTGACTACAGCCTATTTTATTATGTGCCTCCAAGTACCCTAAAACCACATTTTAACAGTCGACTCCAATATCTTCAGACTAACTGGCCTGTAATTTCCTTTCTTCTGCCTCTCTCCCTTCTTGAAGAATGGAGTGACATTTGCAATTTTCCAGTCTTCCGGAACTATTCCAGAATCTAGCAATTGTTGAAACATCATTACTAATACCTCTACAATCTCTTCAGCCACTTCTTTCTGAGCCCTGGGGTGTACATCATCTGGTCCTAGTGACTTACCTACCTTCAGATCTTTCAGTTTCCCAAGAACCTTCTCTCTAGTAATGGTAACTTCACACACTGCATGCCCCCTGACACCTAAAACTTTCAGCATACTGCTGGTGTCTTCCACAGAGAAGACTGATACAAAATACTTATTTAGTTCATCCGCCATTTCCTTGTCGCCATTACTACCTCTCCAGCATAATTTTCCAGTGGTCTGATATACACTCTTGCTTCTCTTTCACACTTTATGTATCTGAAGAAAGTTTTTGTATCCTCCTTAATATGATCGGCTACCTTATCTTCATATTGCATCTTTACCTTCTTAATGACTTATCTTCTGTTGGTTTTTAAAAGCTTCCCAATCCTCTAACTTCCCTTTTTTTTTGCTCTATTATATGCCCTCTCTTTGGCTTCTATGTTGGCTTTGACTTCTCTTGTCAGCCATGGTTGTGTCATCTTACCTTTAGAATACTTCTTCCTCTTTGGGATGTATATATTCTGTGCCTTCCGAATTGCTTCCAGAAATTCCAGCCATTGTGACTCTGCCGTCATCCCTGCCGGTGTTCTTTTCCAATCAATTCTGGCCAACTCCTCTCTCATGCCACTGTAATTCCCTTTACTCCACTGGAATACTGATACATCTGACTTTACCTTCTCCTTCTCAAATTTCAAGATGAATTTGATCATATTATGATCACTTTCTCCTTAGGGTTCTTTTACCTTAAGCTCTCTAATCAACTGTGGTTCATTGCTCAGCATCCTATCCAGAGCAGCTGATCCCCTACTGGGCTCAACCATAAGCTGTGCTAAAAACCCATTTCATAGGCACTCTAGAAATTACTCCTCTTGGGATTCAGCACCAAACTGATCTTCCCAAAGCATATTGAAATATCTCATGACTATTGTAACATTGCCCCTTTGGTATGCATTTTCTATCTCCCATTGTAACTTGTAGGCCACATCGTTAGTACTGTTTGAAGGTCTTATACAACTCCCATCAGGTCTTTTTCCCCTTGTAAATCCTTAGCTCTATCCACAACAATTCAACACCTTCCAATCCTATGTCACCTCTTTCGAATGATTTGATTTCATATTTTACCAACAGAGCCATGCCACCTCCTCTGCCTTCCTGCCTGTCCTTTCGATACAATGTGTATCCTTGGACATTTAACTCCCAGCTATGATCTTCTTACAGCCATGATTCATTGATGCCCACAACATCATACCTGCCAATCTGTAATTGTGCTATGAGTTCATCTACCTTATTCCATATACTGCACATATTTAAATATAACACCCTTAGTCCTGTATTCACCTTTTTCGATTTTGTCCATCTTTTACGTTGCAATCTATCCTGTTGACTGCAATTTTGTCCTGTCATCAGCCTCTCTTTGCTAGGAATCTCATTACATATTGTCTCTGTTTGTAAACCAACTACCTCACCTTCTGCACTCTTACCCCGATTCCCACCCCCCCCCCGCCAAATTAGTTTAAACTCACCCGAACAACACTAGCCAACCTGCCCACAAGGATATTGGACCCCTCTGGTTCAGGTGTAACCCTTCCCTTTTGTATAGAACATACCTTCCCAGAAGAGATCCCAATGATCCATAAATCTGAACCTCTTCCACCTGCACCAGTTCCTCAGCCACTCATTCAGCTGCCAAATCATCCTATTCTTACTCTCATTGGCACGTGGCACAGGTAGCAATCCAGAGATTACTAACCTGGAGGCCCTGTTTCTCACCTCACTCCCTAAAATCTCTCTTCAGGACCTCCTCACCTTGTCTACCTATGTCATTGGTGCCAATATGCACCAAGACTTCTGACTGCTCATCCTCACCTTTGAGAATGCCATGGACATGATCCAAGATATCCCTGATCCTGGCACCAGGTAGTTAACATACCTTCCGAATGTCTCTATGGTGCCCACAGAACCTCGTCTCTGTTCCTCTGACAATGGAATCTCTTGTCAGTGTTGCAGTCCTCGTCACCTCTCTGCTCTTCTGAGGCACAGCAACAGACTCAGTGCCAGAGATCCGGTCACCGTAGCTTCCCCTGGTAGGTCATCCCCCTCAATAGTATCTAAAGTTAAGTACTTATTATTGAGGGGAATGGCCACAGGTGTACTCTGCACTAACTGTGCATTTCCCCTCTTTCACCTGATAGTCACCCAGTTACCCATCTCCTGCAAGCTAGGGCTAACTACCTCACTGTAGCTCCTATTTATCATCTCCTTTTTCTCCCGTATGAGTCGAAGATCATCGAGTTACAGCTCCAGTTCCTTAATACGTTCTCTCAGGAGCTGCAGCTCGGTGCACCTGGTGCAGTTGTACTTCTCTTGGAGACTAGGCATCTCCCAGACTTCCCACATCCCACACACAGAGTACAAAACACTGCCCCTGGAGCCATTCTCACTAAATTACTTTGCCCTAGCAGATGAGGAATGAACAAATAAGGATGGAAAGAGAGTGACTTACAAGATACTTTCATCTCACCCAAGCCTGATGAACCAAAGTCACTCTCAAGTCAGGACACCGCTCTGCTTGAACTTGAATTATTCTTATTGGTCCTTTCTAACGAATCCCTCTTGCTGATTGGTCCTTTCTAACGAATCCCTCTTGCTGATTGGTCCTTCCTAACAAATCCCTCTTGCTGATTGGCAACTCAGAAAAACTGCTGCAAAACTCTGCCTTCAAAATCTCGATCGCTGCCCTGATTAAAAAGTTTCCCTTTTCACACACCCCTGGGGTGAATTATCCTCTGTAACTTCCTTCATGCTTAAAGCCCCCATTCTTTCTTAATGCAAGGGCCTCACCCCCGCTCTCTATTTAAAACACCATCCCCCTACCCACCTTCTGCTTCCCACCTTCCTTTTTAAAATTTTTATATTGAACAGGGGTTTCCAATCTTTTTTGTTCCATGGACCCTTACCATTAACTGAGGGGTCTGTGGACCTGAAGCTGGGAACCCCTGATTTAGAGATACAGCACACTAATGGGCCCTTCCAACCTAACAAGGCTGTGCTGTCCAATTACAATAATGTGACAAATTGATATACGAACTTGTACGTCTTTGGACTGTGGGAGGCAACCGGAGCACCCGGAGGAAACCCACACGGTCACAGGGAGATGTACAAATGCCTTTCAGACAGCGGTGGGAATTGAACCTGGGTCACTGGGACTCCCCAGTCCTTTCCGCACACGAATCAGTCCTTCACATTATAACCATATAACAATTACAGCATGGAAACAGGCCATCTTGGCCCTTCTAGTCCATGCTGAACTCTTACTCTCACCTAGTCCCACCGACCTGCACTCAGCCCATAACCCTCCATTCCTTTCCTGTCCATATATCTATCCAATTTAACTTTAAATGACAACATCGAACCTGCCTCAACCACTTCTGCTGGAAGCTCGTTCCACACAGCCACAACTCTCCGAGTAAAGAAGTTCCCCCTCATGTTACCCCTAAACTTTTGTCCTTTAACTCTCAACTCATGTCCTCTTGTTTGAATCTTCCCCCACTCTCAATGGAAGAAGCCTATCCACGTCAACTCTATCTATCCCCCTCATAATTTTAAACACCTCTATCAAGTCCCCCTCAACCTTCTACGCTCCAAAGAATAAAGATCCAATTTGTTCAACCTTTCTCTGTAACTTAGGTGAAGAAACCCAGGTAACATTCTAGTAAACCTTCTCTGTACTCTCTCTATTTTGTTGACATCTTTCCTATAATTCAGTGACCAAAACTGTACACAATACTCCAAATTTGGCCTCACCAATGCCTTGTATAATTTCAACATTACATCCCAACTCCTATACTCAATGCTCTGATTTATAAAAGCCAGCATACCAAAAGCTTTCTTCACCACCCTATCCACATTAGATTCCACCTTCAGGGAACTATGCACCATTATTCCTAGATCCCTCTGTTCTACTGCATTCTTTAACGCCCTACCATTTACCATGTATGTCCTATTTTGATTAGTCCTACCAAAATGTAGCACCTCACATTTATCAGCATTAAACTCCATCTGCCATCTTTCAGCCCACTGAAAGATAGGACATTCTGAATTCTCGGGGAGCTTAATGTTCAGATTCAGATTTAGATTATGAAGACATGTAGTCCTCTTTTATTGTCATTTAGTAATGCATGCATTAAGAAATGATACAATATTTCCTCCAGTGTGATATCACAAAACACGGGACAGACCAAGACTGAAAAAACTGACAAAACCACATTATTATAACATATAGTTACAAACAGTGCAACAATACCATAACTTGATGAAGAAGTCCATGAGCACAGTAAAGTTCAAAGTTTCTCAAATATCCCACAACTCACGCAGACGGGAGAAGGAAGAAAAAAAACTCTCCCTGCCATGCCGACCACAATCCGACTCTGAGTCATCCGAAAACTTCAAGCTCTGATCAGCTCTCCGACACCGAGTACTGAGCGCCATCTCTGTCCGAACGATTCGACCTCCTTCTCGGTCGCCAAAAGCAGGCAAGGCCGGGGATTTTGAGGCCTACCCTCTGAAAGATTCCCGACCACACAGTAATGACAGCAGCAAACGAGCGATTCAGAAATTTTTCTAGATGTTCCTCTGTGCTTTCACGTCCATTCTCCATCAAATCAGAGTTGTCCACTGCCCCTATTTAACAGATACGATATCATTTTTCACCAGAGGGCTGCGCACTGCCATCTTCTCCTCCCTGATTTATTTATCACATGCACATTGAAAGATACAGTGAAATCTGTCGTTTGTGTTAACAACCAGCATCCCAACCAACAGGGGTGCGCTGGGTCCTGCCCCCAGGTGATGTCACACATCCTGGCACCAACATAGCATACCCACATGCTCAGCAGAACAACACAGAACACAAAAAGCAACAGCAAAACAAGCCTCTTTTCTACCCCCCCCCCACTCACACACACACACACACACACACACACACACACACACACACACACACACTCACATACTCACAAACACACACACACTCACACACACACACACACTCACAAACACACACACACACACTCACAAACACACACACTCACAAACACACACACACTCACAAACACACACACACACACACAAACACACACACACACACACTCACAAACACACACACACACTCACAAACACACACACACACACACTCACAAACACACACACACACTCACACACACACACACTCACACACACACACAAACACACACACGCACACTCACACACACACACACAAACACACACACACACTCACAAACACACACACACACAAACACACACACACTCACAAACACACACACACACACACTCACAAACACACACACACACACACACTCACAAACACACACACACAAACACACACACACACACACACTCACAAACACACACACACACACACACACACACACACACACACACACACACACACACCCCACACTGGTTTCTGCACTACTGATTGAACTGCAGGCTTCAATATTCGGTATTGAATCCCCCCATTTCTGCTCCCCCCCCGCCGCCCCCGGACAAGTCACAGTGATCGCATTGCACCACATGCAGCCCTCTCCAGCCCTCGCACACACTCGTTACATCACCAAAGTCCATCCTGTCATAGATATATCTCAAAGTTCAAAGTAACTGTATTATCCGAGTATGTATATGTCACCGTATACAACTCTGAGATTTGCTTTCTTGCGGGCATTCTCAGTAGAATGAAGAAATACAATAGAATCAATGAAAAACTACACACCAAGGCTGATAAACAACCAATGTGCAAAAGAAGTCAAATTGTGCAAAAACCAACAAACAAACAAATAGATAGGTAGATAGAACATAAGAAATAGGAGCAGGAATCGGCCATCTGGCCCATCAAGTCTGCTCCACCATTCAATAAGATCATGGCATAGCTGGCCATGGACTCATCTCCACCTACCTGCTTTTCCCCCATAACCCTCAATTCCCCTACTATGCAAAAATCTATCCAACCTTGTCTTAAATATATTTACTGAGGTAGCCTCCACTGATTCATTGGGTAGAGAATTCCACAGATTCACCACTCTCTGGGAAAAGTAGTTCCTTCCTCATCTCTATCCTAAATCTACTCCACTGAATCTTGAGGCTATGTCGTCTGTATAGATAAATACATGGGTAGATAGACAGATTGAGAGATAGATAAATAAATAATGCTGAGAACATGAGTTGTAAAGACTTTTAAAGTGAGTCCAAAGGTGTTCAAAGATCATTTCGGTGTTGTGGTGAGTGAAGATATCTAAAGTGGTTCAGGAGCCCGATCATGGAAGGCTAATAACTGTTCCTGAACATGATAGTGTGGGACTACAGGCTTCTGTACCTCATTCCTGATAGCAGCAGTGAGAAAATTGCATGTCCTGGGTGGTGAGGATCCTTAATGATGGGTGCTGCTTCACTGCGACAGTGTTTCATGTGGATATACGCAATGGTTGGGACAGATTTACCTGTGACGGACTGGGCCGTATTCACTACATCTTGTTGCGTTTTCTGTTCTTGGCATTGGTGTTTCCTCTCTCAGTTTATTAGAACTGGCTGCCAGGATTATTCAGCAGATATATCAACCAGATATTGACAGGATTAGTCCTGAAGCCTGCTCTGAAAAGGGGGGTTTGGCAATATTCATTCTCTGTCTACATAATCAAATTATTTGCAAGTTACACATATATTTTAAGCTTCTCATTTCAAATCATCTGGAGAGGTAATCTCTGAAGGGAAAAATCAAAATTCAAGGCAGCATCTGTAATTGAACTCAACCTTACCTCTTCCCATCAGTGTAATGAAGGGCAAATCATGTTTGGCATTTGATTTTAAATGGCTTTTTTTTCCTTATTAGAATAATGGAGTCATAGAGCACTACAGCACAAGAAACAGGTCCTTCAGCCCATCTAGTCTGTACTGAACCGTTATTCTGCTTAGTCCCATCGACCTGCTCCTGGACCATAGCCTTCCTATCCCTGTACTTATCCAAACTTCTCTTAAATATTGAAATCAAAATTTGAATTAAATTCAATTAAATTTTTAAAAAAATACATTGGTGGTTGACATCTGTCTCGAAGGTCAATGGGAGATGATCATCATCACAAGCCTGGGCAGAAGATATTTAGATCCTGAGATGCCCCTCTCGGCCTCACCAGTGTAGTCCAAAGGAAAGCTTATGAAGCAATATGTTTGGCACCAGCTCGGCTGCAGGAGCTGCTGGAGCTGCTGGAAGGATGTTCAATGACGTCCAGCCGCTTTAGGGGCTCCACTCCGGATTTTCTGTCTGGGTTCACTCCCGTGGCCTTCGTCTCTCCCGAGGCTGCTCACAAGGCAGTGGGGCTACTTACCCATAGCTGGGGATCTGGTCACGAGTACCAGGGCGTGTCCACACATCGGTGGGCCTGTGTGCCACGTGTGTGGGCACCAGACCTCTTCCTCGTCCTCTGTAGTTCAGCCTGAGTCCAAAAGGAGTTCAATTTCTATGTGTCACCAGGGAGGAGGCACTACATGAGGGTTGCTGTTGGAGAGGCTATGGACTAGTAGGGAGAGACTTACACGTTCAGCTCTCCTTTTCGCTACACCGCTAGCCAGCGGGTAGAAGATGAAAGTGAGAGTGACAAGCACTACCCACTACACCACCACACTAGGCACATCAAAACGACCATCTTGACACAAAAAAACACATTAAAACTGTACTTTGTAAAACTAAGATATGGAGAGACTCCAGGCTACAGTGCTTAATTCATTGAATGTCAGTGATTTTAAGAATGACAAAGATGGAAGTGAGCTGTACCTGACCTTGTTCTGACCTGGACAAAACATTCCTCCAGAGAAAATGGGAAGTTGTTCATGAGACACCCACCCCACACTTACCTGCATCAGCCCACTCGACGAATCCTGGGATTGATACTGAAGATTGTAACACGGAGGTCAAAGACCAATGTACAGTAGGCCAGAAGTAGAGGCCTGATGGCCAAAGACCTGGGTCTGTGAGTCTTCTGGAAGTCGGAGGTCGAATGTTTGTGAGTCTGCGAGTCAGAGACGGAGGCTGTCAGATTAAGATCAGATTCAGAATCAGAATCAGGTTTATTATCACCAGCATGTGTCATGAAATTTGTTAACTTAGCAGCAGCAGTTCAATGCAATACATAATATAGAAGAAGAAAAATATATGATAATAATAATCAATAAATAAGTTAATCAATTACAGTATACATATATTGAATAGATTAAAAATCATGCAAAAGAATAGAAATAATATATATTAAAAAAGTGAGGTAGTGTTCAGGGATTTAATGTCTATTGAGGAATCAGATGGCAGAGGGGAAGAAGCTGTTCCTGAATCACTGTGTGCCTTCAGGCTTCTGTACCTCCTACCTGATGGTAACAGTGAGAAAAGGGGATGCCATGGATGCTGGAGGTCCTTAATAATGGACCCTGCCTTTCTGAGACACCTCTCCTTTGTAGGTTAGTGCCCAAGATGGGGCCGACTAGATTTACAACCCTCTGCAGCTTCCTTCAGTCCTGTGCAGTAATTCCCCTCCTCCATACCAGACAGTGATGCAGCCTGTCAGAATGATCTCCACGGTACATCTACAGAAGTTTTTGAGTGTATTTGTTGACAAACCAAATCTCTTCAAACTCCTAATGAAGTATAGTCGCTGTCTTGCCTTCTTTATAACATCATCGATATGATGGGACCAGGTTAGATCCTCAGAGATCTTGACACCCACGAACTTGAAGCTGCTCACTCTCTCCACTTCTGATCCCTCTGTGAGGATTAGTATGTGTTCCTTTGTCTTACCCTTCCTGAAGTCCACAATCAGCTCTTTCATCTTACCGATGTTGAGTGCAAGGTTGTTGCTGCGACACCACTCCACTAGTTGGCATATCTCACTCCTGTACACCCTCTCGTCTCCATCTGAGATTCAACCAACAATGGTTGTATCATCAGCAAATTTATAGATAGTATTTGAGCTATGCTTAGCCACACAGTCATGGGTATACGGACAGTAGAGCAGTGGGCTAAGCACACACCCTTGAGGTGCACCAGTGTTGATCATCAGCGAGGAGGAGATGCTATCACCAACCCAGATCAAGTAAGATCTGACATTCAGATATATTTATCTCATTTACACAGAAACATACAGAGAGATACCTCATTTGTGCTACTGACCAACACGACCTAAGAATGTGCTGGGGGCAGCCCGCAATTGTCACTACACATTCTGGAGCCAACACAGCCTGCCCACCATGTTCCCAGCATGCCCTTATGTTGTGTTAGTCGGTAACACGAATGACATGTTGTATGTATTGTATGTATGTATTGTATGTTTATTTTATTTAGCGATACAGTAGGCCCTTCTGTCCCAGTGACCCCACAACCCCCATTAACCCTAACCCAGTCATGGAACAATTTACAATGAACATCTTTGGGCTATGGGAGAACACCTGAGCACCTGGGGAAACCCACACATTCTACAGGAAGGCCGTACAGAGACTCCTTACAGAACAGTGCCAGAATCGAACTCTGAACCCTGGAACCACCCTGCCCCATCCCCCCCCCAGCTTTAATAGTGTTGTGCTAACTGGTACGTTACCATGGCGCCCGATATACACATGAAAAATAAATGAATGCGAGTGAATGTCCTGGGTTGGAGGGTTGTTTGTGCGTGTGTGTGTGTGCATCTGTGTGTGTGTGTGTGTGTGTGTGTGTGTGTGTGTGTGTGTGTGTCTGTGTGTGTGAGAGAAAGAGAGAGAGTGGGAGGGAGGAAAGGGGCTTGCTTTGTGTTGTCGCAGCTTGGGTAATTCCGTTGAACGTTGTGGGCAGGCTGTGTGGGCCACTGGAATGTGTGGCAACACTTGCAGGCTGCCCCCAGCACACCCTCAGGATGCGTTGGTTGTTGGTTGTATGGATCGGTGAAGGCCTGATTTACAGGGAGAGGTTGGCTAGACTCAGTCTTTATTGCTTGGAATGTAGGGGAATGAGAGGTGACTGTATCTGTCAGTAAGGAGCCCATCACCCAGGACATGCCTTCTTCTCACTGTTACCATCATGGTGGAGATACAGGAGCCTGAAGGCACACACTCAATGATTCAGGAACAACTTCTTCCCCTCTGTCATCAGATTCCTGAATGGGCAATGAACCAGGAACAGTAACTTCATATATATATATAGAGTCATTTACAGTTCAATTACTATGTATTGCAATGTACTGTTGCCACATAACAACAGATTTTACAACATATCCCAGCGGTATTAAACCTGATTCAGATATAATTATGTTTTAAATTATGCGAGGCATAGAGATGGTGAATAATAACATGCTTTTCCCCAGGATAGGGGAGCCCAGAACCAGAGAGCACAAGTTTGGGGTGAGAAGGGAAAGATTTAAAAGGGATTTAAGAGGCAACTTTTTCATGCAGAGGGTGCTTGAGGAAGTGGTTGAGGCAGGTACAATAGTACATAGAGTTTAGAAGGAGTGGGGGAATGCAGGAAATGGGGCTGAATTGGGTGGGCATGTGGTTGGAATGGTCTCGATGGGCCAATGGGCTCTATGACTCTAGGATAGGGTGCTTGATAGCAAATGCAGACTCAGTGGGATGAGGAACCCGTTCCAACTGTCTGCATCGCTGCCTGGTATTGGGAGAGGGGTGGTGGGCATTGCACAGGATTGAAATAAGCTGCAGAAAGTTGAAAACTCACTCCAACTCCATTATGGGCACTAGCATCTGCAGTATCGAAGATATCTTCAAGGAATGAGGCCTCAAGAGGTTATCATCCATCACTAATGACCCCCATCACCCAGGACATGCCCTCTTCTCATTGCTACCATTGGCGAGGAGGTGCAGGAGTCTGAAGACACACACTTAACAATTCAGGAACAGCTTCCTCCCCTCTGCCATCTGATTTCTGAATGGATATTGAGTCATGAACACTACCTCACTACTATTTTTCTTACTCTTTTTGCACTACTTATTTAATAGAACTTTAAAAATATATATATATACTTATTGTATTTTACAGATTTTATTATGTATTGCAATGTACTGCTGCCGTATAACAATAAATTTCATGACATTTGACGAGTGTTCAACCTGATTCTGATTCTGAGATTACTCAATGACTCTAAGTGGAGGCATTTGGAAGAGAAATTAACTTGAGATCCCTTCTGCCACTCAGGTGAACTTAAGAGGACACTACGTCAAGGTCACACAGCAGAAGAGTCCATCTTTTTGTCCTGATCAATACTTCGAGTTCAAGCTCATTTTCATTCAACTGTACACATGCATACAGCTAAACAAAACAATGTTCCTCTGGGGTCAAGGTGCAAAACACAGTACAAGTAATATTAACAGATAATAGAAACTATTCCTTAGATGTACACGTTGGCAGAAAGTGCATATACAACACATATTTAAATATACAACAGTATAATGCTCTTGGTGCTGTCATAGATAATGTGTTCATGGTGGTATCAGGGTGTTCTGAAGTCTCACAACCTGGCAGAAGAAGCTGTTACCCAGTCTAACAGTTCTTGTTCTTATACTGCAGACATGAGAAAATCTTCAGATGCTGGAAATTACACACAAAATGCTGGAGGAACTCAGCAGAACTGGCAGCATCTATAAAAGTGAGTAAACAATCGACTTTTCAGGCCGAGACCCTTCATCAGGACTCCTGCCTGATGCTAGGAGGTCAAAGAGATAACGGGATGGGTGAGGGGGGTTGTTCACAATGCTGAGAGACCCGTGAACTCAATGCTTCTGGTGTACGTGCTGGATGGGAATCCACTATCCAAAGTCACTGGTCCATTGATTTGCTCAGTCTTGCCAAAGGGTTTCGGCCCGAAACGTCAACTGTACGCTTTTCCTAGATGCTGCCTGGCCTGCCGAGTTCCTCCAGCACTTTGTGTGTGTTGCTCATGTAATGGCCTGGTTCATAGTTTTACTGTTATGCTGTAACATAACAGTAAAAGGAGGGAGGAGTAGATGGCGGAGGGACACAGCGCGCGTAGCCTCTCCGGTGAAATGATATCGTATCTGTAAGTAGGACACCGTGCTCAATTCTGATTTGATGAAGACAGACATGAGAAGCAGAGGAATATCTGGAGAAATTTCTGAAATGTCTGGTTCGCTGCCACTGATACTGTGCGATCAAGAATCTCTGGAGGGAAGGCCCCAAAATCCCCAGCTTTGCCTGCTGCTGGTGACCGAGGCTGAGGTCGAAGCGTTCAGATAGAGATGGGGCTTGGTACTCGGTGTCGGAGGGCTGATCAGAGCTCGAAGTTTTTGGACGACTCAGAGTCGGACTGTGGTTGGGCATGGCAGGGAGAGTTTTCTTCCTTCTCCCGTCTGTGTGAGTTGTGGGACTTTCGAGAGACTTTGAACTTTTTTACTGTGCCATGACCTGTTTTTCATCAAGTTATGGTATTGTTGCACTGTTGTAACTATATGTTATAATAATGTGGTTTTTGTTAGTTTTTCAGTCTTGGTCTGTCCTGTGTTTCTGTGATATCACACTGGACGAATATTGTATCATTTCTTAATACATGCATTACTAAATGACAATAAAAGAGGACTGCGTGTCCTCATCAGCTAATCTAATCTAATTTTGGCAGCTCTGTAAGAGCAGTCTGCTCTGTTTTCATGCTTGTTTGGGTTACTGTTGAAGATAAGAGAGAGGAGAAATGTGTGCCTCCAATAGGATGGTCGGATTAAAGGGAGGTTTCTTTGGTGAGGGACACTAAGGTTGGGTTTGGAGCCTTTGTTAAGGAGATGAAGTGAGAAGACTTTGGGGAGAACCAATCATAGCATACGACCTGGAGGGAGACCCGTTTGTTTGAGGTGGACGGTGGTGTGTGCTTTCACGTTGACCGAGGGCCCAGCGCGTGAGTGACACAGAAGTTCAAGATGAGCTCCAACTTGTGCACATTTGACTGTTTAATTAAAATGGGCCCTTTTCTTTTTGTTATTCTTTACTAACCCTTTAGTTAAGATTCATAAATATAATTCCTTTAATCACATGCAATGTACTGCCTGTTATTTCTTGGCATTAATTTGTAACAGGGTAGCAAATGACACAGCATCCATGCAAACCAGGGTTTGGGGTGGGACCGAGTGCACCTCAATCTCACGAATTTGGCGGGGCCAGAGGTTGCCTTCCCTAGACTTACGCAGCCAAGGAAACCAAGCTGTTTCACTCGGATTTCCAGCACCTGCAGATTTACTTTTGTATGTCATTGATTTGTTAAGATTTGGCTGTACAAAACATCCTTCAAAACTTGCTTATAAAGCAAAGATTATATTTCAGAGGCACTGGAGCAGAGTGAAAGGCCCAAGAAGATGTATTAAGATGCCACTGAAATGCAAGTTTGCCCTTCCCATTTATTTAATTTACAGAACAAATATTTTTTTCATTTCATTGCAATTATCTCCCTTACCATCACAGTCTGAATTAGTACATGGTGATTGGTTTATTTCAGTCACACATCGATGGTTAATAGTTGTTAATTCCCTTGCAATTAACATTTTATTCACAATTAGCATTTTTAATCTTATCACAATGAATTATTTATTTCCAGCCAAGATCTGCTGCTCCTCGAGTGACAGGCTTTGCCTTCTTTAATGCCAAGATGTTTGGAGAGGATTTGATCTGAAGGAGGTGATGGACGTTTTTAGCAAGTAGGTTGAAGGCACCAGTGTGAGGCTGCCAGCTGAGCAGGTAGTGGGAGATCTTATAGCAATAAAATCGAAAGATAGCAGAAAAAATTTACAAGTATGTTGCCAGGACTTGAGGACCTGAGTTATAGGGAAAAGGTTAGGACTTCATTCTCTGGAGCAGGAGTTAACTTCACTCACCACAACTCTGAACTGATTCTATAACCTACCTAAGGAAAGATGTAAGTAAGTTTGAAAGAGTACAGAGAAAAGTTACAAGGATGTTGCCAGGACTGGAGGACCTGGGTTACAGGGAAAGATCGAATAAGTAAGGACTATTTTCCTTGAAACACTGAAGACTGAGGGAAGATTTGATAGAATTCTACGAAATTATGAGGGGTATAGATCGGGTAAATGCAAGCAAGCTCTTTCCACTGAGGGTGGATGGGATTACAACTAAAAGTCATGGTTTACAAGTAAAAGGTGAAATAATTAAGGGGAATATGAGGGGGAACATCTTCACTCGGTGAGAGGGTGGAACGAGCTGCCAGTGGAAGTGGTGGATGCAGATTTGATTTCAAGTTTTAAGAGGTTTGGATAGGTACACGGATGGGATGGGTATGGAGGGCTCTGGTTCAGGTGCTCGGTGGCAGAATAATAGTTCAATGTGGCCCAGATGTACTGAAGAGCCTGTTCTGTGCTGTTGTATTCTTCAGCCCTATGACCGTAGGAAGGGTTCTCAGGGGAGAGCTCAATGAAGTAGCACAGATTTATTTTGAGCGACTTTCTGAAAGAGAGGAGAGAGGTGATACAGAATGAAAATCTGTCAGAATTACATAACAGGAAGCTTCCGCCTGTACCCGTTAGACCAGTGTTGTAGTGAAGTAGTTACCACAACGCTTTACAGTGCCAGAGACCTGGGTTCAGTTCCCACTGCTGTGCACAGGCGTTTGTGCATTCTCCCCGTGACAGTGTGGGTTTCCTCCGGGTGCTCTGGTTTCCTCCCATATTCTAATGATGTACGGGTTAGGGTTAGGTTTACTAAGTTGTGGGCATACTACGATGGTGCCAGAAGCATGTCGACACTTGCAGGCTGCCCCCAGCACATCCTCAGAATGTGCTGTTTGTTCAGCAAAACGGCACATTTCACCGTTTCGATGGCAAAATAAAGCTAATCTTTATCTCTCTAACTGAGCTCATTCCATCTGCCTGTATTTGGCCAGTATCCCACTGAATCTTCCCAATCCAAATGTCTATCAAACATTGTAATTGTACCTTCCTCACCCACTTCCTCTGGCAGCTCGTCTCCATATACACGCCGACCTCCGTATGAAAATGTTGTCCCTCAGCTCCCCTTTAAATCTTTCCCCCTCCCAGTTCAAAACTATGCCCTTTAGTTTTGCACACAAAATGTTGGAGGAATGTGGCAAGTTAGGGAGCATCTGTGGAAATTATGTGGAAAGTTGATGGTTTGGGTGGAGATCCTTATTTAGGACAGACTTCTTTACCTCAGGGAAAAGACTGTGACTATTCATCTTATCTATTCACCTCATTTTAAAAAACCTCTATAAGGTAACCCTAAGACTCCTACACTCCAGGGAAAATAGTCCCAATCTATCCAGGATCTTGTTGTATCTCAAACTCTCCAGTCCCAGTAACATCCTTGTGAATTTTTTTTGTACTCTTTCCAGATTAGTGACATCTTTTTGATAGTAGGGTGTCCAGACTGGTACACAGTACTCCAAATGAGGGACTTACCAATGTCCTAGACCATAAGACCATGAGGCAAAGAAGCAGAATTAGGCCATTTGGCTCTTAGAATCTGCTTTGCCATTCCATCATGGCTGAGTTATTATCCCTCTCAACCTCAATCTCCTGCCTTCCCTCCGTAAGCTTTGATACCCTTACTAATCAACCACCTATCAACCTCTGCTTTAAATGACTTGGCCTTCGCAGCCATCTGTGGCACTGAATTCCACAGTTTCCCCACCCTCTGGTTAAAGAAATTCCTCCTCATCTCTCTTCTGTACATCTCTAACCCTGTACTCAAAATCCCAACCGTAATTTAATAATAAAATTTTCTTTGAAACTTGAACTTTGAAGATGGAAAGGAAGGATTTAGAAGGATACAGGCCAAACTCAGGCAATGGGACCACCTCAAATAGGCAACTAGGTTGGCATGAAAATGTTGGGTCAAAGGACCTGTTTCCAAACTTCTACCTGTCTGACTCTATTATTAATCCAAACCTGAGGTCATCTGCCACCAGACCCAAGAACAGCTTCCAGCCTGCTATTAATAGCCTAGTACTATAAGATGCACTCTTGACCTCACAGTCTAGCACCTTACTGTCTACCTACACTACACTCTGGACCTGTAACATTCTATTCTCCACATTCTTATGGTTTCCCCTTGTCCTACCTCAACACACTGTGTAATGAATTGATCTGTGTGGACGGTGTGCAAGACAAGGTTTTCACTCTCCCTCTGAACAACTGATAATAAACCAGTTTTCCAATTTACAGATTCAGAATCAGACTTACTATCACTGGCATAATTTGTGTCACGAAATTTGTTGTTTTGTTGCAGCATTGTGGTGCAAAACATTAAAAAGCTATAAATTACAATATACAAAATTAAGCATTAAATTAAATCAGTAGTGCAAATAGATAGCAAAATAATGAGGTAGTTGTCATGGGTTCATTGTCCATTCAGAAATCTGATGGCAGAGGGGAAGAAGCTGCTACGAAACTGTTAAGTGTGTGTCTTCAGGCTCCTGTACCTTCTCCCTGATGATAGTAATCAGATGGTGACTATCCTTATGGTAAGGATTGCGTACCATGTCTTAAAATGCACAAAGGTTATTCAACAATTCACACTTAAAAAACGTGCCAAGTAATTAAAAGAATGCTTAAGCAGGCTTAGACTAGTGGTTGAGTTCAGCGATTTCTGAGAAACAACTATAGTAGGCCACTGTTTCTGCACCTATAGTGTCTCTCCCCTCTCTGTATTTCATATTTTACTCACCTCCTCCTACTTACATCTCCCCAGGCACACCAGCTGATATTCGCCAGCGTTCCCCATCCTCTCTCAGCCTGCACTACTTCGTCTTGAGTCATTCAGTCTCTTCTGTTCTGCACCAATTAAACAGAACTTCCTGAATCCCCACAACCAACAATTCCCCCACCATACTCTCCAACCTTTTCCCTGACTAAAAGTAATGGATATAGCCCAGTCCATCATGGTTAAAGCCCTCCCCACCATTAAGCACAGCTATATGAAACTCTGTCACAGGAAAGCATCATCCATTATCAGAGATCCCCACCACCCAGGCCATAGTCTTTTCTCACTGCTGCCATCAGGTAGAAGGTACAAGAGCCTCAGGACTCAAAGCACCAGGTTCAGGAAAAGTTAAAACCTCTCAACCAAAGGGGGTAACTTCACTTGTCCCATCATTGAAATGTTCCCACAACCAATGGACTCACGTTCAAGGACTCCTCATCGCACGTTCTTGATATTTATTATTATTATTTCTTTATATTTTCCAACCGCAGTTTGTTGACTTTTGAATGCCCCAGCTGGGCAGTCTTTCAAAGACTCTGTTACAGTTATTATTCTATAGATTAATTGATTATGGCCACAAGCAAATGAAACTCAGGGTTGTACTCAGTGACATATATGTACTTTGATAATAAATTTACTTTGAATTTTGACCACCACTCTCCTGCCCTCCACTCTGATTTCCTGCTTTTTCCTTGCAACTTAAAAATTACTTTATCTATAGACTTCCCCATTACAAAGATCGCCTGCTTGAAACTGTTTCAGAATCAGTATCAGGGTCAGCTTTTATATCACAGATTTATGAAAGAGCATAAGATATAGGAGCAGAATTAGGCCAATTGGCCATCGAGTCTGATCTGCTATTTCATCATGGCTGATTCAATTTTCTTCTCAGACCCAATCTACCACAGACAGCTGTGGAGCCCAAGACCGTGGCAATATGGTTAAGGTGAGAAAGCAGGTGTTTGGGGTTAAGTGGGATCCCATGAACAGCCATTATGAAATGGCCGAACAGATTCGATGGGTTGAATGGTCTAACTCTGAACTACTGATTTAATTTAATGCTTAATTCTGCTTACAGTCTTATAGTCCAGTCCCCTGCCTTCTCCCTATATCCTTTCATACCTTAACCAATCAAGAATCTATCAACCTCTGCCTTAAATGTACATACAGACTTGGCCTCCACAGCTGCCTGTGGTAAAGAATGCCACAGGTTCACCACTCTCTGGCTCAAGAAATTCCTCCTCATCTCCATTCTAAAAGGGCGCCCCTCAATTCTGTGTTCTCTGGTCTTAGACTCTCCCACTATAGGAAACATGCTCTCCACATCCACTCTGTCGAGGCCTTTCTCCATTCGATAGGTTTCAATAAGGTCAACCCACATTCTTCTGATTCCTAGTGAATACAGGCCCAGAGCCATCAAATGTTCTTCATTTGTCAAACCATTCAATCCTGGAATCATTCTCGTGAACCTCCAGTTTCAGCACATCCTTTCTAAGATAAGGAACCCAAAACTGCTCACAATACTCCAAATGAGGCCTCACCAGTGCTTTATAAAGTTCAACATTACACCTTCATTTCTATATTCTAGTTCCTCCAGTAAAGAATGCTAACATTGCATTTGACTTCCTCACCAAAGATTCAACCTGCAAATTAACCTTTAGGGAATCCTGCACAAGGACTCCCAAGTCCCTTTGCATTTCAGTTTGTTGTATTTTCTCTCCATTTAGAAAATAGTCAACCCTTTCATTTCTTCTACGAAAGTGCATGACCATTCATTTCCGACACTGTATTTCATTTTCCATTTCTTTGCCCATTCTCCTAATCTGTCTAAGTCCTTCTGTAGCCTTCTATTTTCTCAAAACTACCTGCCCCTCCACCCATCTTCATATCATCTGTAAACTTTGCAACAAAGCCATCAATTCCATCATCCAAATCATTGACATATAATGTAAAAAGAATTGATCCCAACACAGACCCCAGTGGAACACCACTAGCCATCAGCAGCCAGCCAGAAAAGGCTCCCTTTATTCTCACTCTTTGCCTCCTGCCAATCAGCCACTGCTTTATCCATCTAGAATCTTCCCTGTAATACATGGATTCGTAGCTTGTTAAGCAGCCTCATGCATGGCATCTTAGAAACATAGAAGCATAGAAAACCTACAGCACAATACAGGCCCTTCAGCCCACAATGCTGTGTCGAACATGTACTTACTTTAGAAATTGCCTCGGGTTACCCATAGCCTTCTGTTTTTCTAAGCTCTTAAAAGACCCTATTGTATCCGCCTCCACCACCGTCGCCAGCAGCCCATTCCACGCACTCACCACTCTCTGCATAAAAAACTTACCCCTGACATCTCCTCTGTACCTACTTCCAAGCATCTTAAAACTGTGCACCCTTGTTTTCGCCATTTCAGCCCTGGGAAAAAGCCTCTGACTATCCACACAATCAATGCCTCTCATTATCTTATACCAAGATTGTTACCATTAATACTATACATATTCTGCCATCATATTTGACCTACCAAAATGAACCACTTCACACTTGAACTCCATCTGCCACCTCTCAGCCCAGTTTTGCATCCTATCAATGTCCAGTTGTAACCTCTGACATACTCCATGAAATCTCTCCTCATCCTCCTGCACTTCAGGGAATAAAGTCCTAACCATTCAAACTGCCCCTATAACTCAGGTCATCAAGTACCGACAAAATCCAAATTCTTTCAAACTTATTGATATCTTTCCTGTATCTTGTCAAAGACCATCTGAAAATTGATGCAACTATGTAGTAAAAAAAGATTGGGGGTGTTGTGGATAGTCTGGAAGGCTGCCAGAGGTTACAGTGGGACATCAATAGGATGCAAAACTGGGCTAAGAAGTGGCAGACGGAGTTCAACCCAGGTAAGTGTGAAGTTGTTCATTTTGGTAGGTCCAGTTTGAGGACAGAATATAGTATTAATGGTAAGACTCTTGGCAGTGTGGAGGATCAGAGAGATCTTGAGGTCCATGTCGATAGGACACTCAAAGCTGCTGCACAGGTTGACAGAGTTGTTAAGAAGGTGTATGGTGTGTTGGCATTCATGAACCATGGGATTGAGTTCAAGAACCATGTGATAATGTTACAGCTATATAAGACCCTGGTCAGACCCCACTTGGAGTACTGTATCAGTTCACTACAGGAAGGATGTAGATATTATAGAGAGAGTGCAGAGGAGATTTACAAGGATGTTGCCCGGATTGGAGGGTGTACCTTATGAGAATAGGTTGAGCAATGGGGGATGAGAGGTGACCTGATAGAGGTATGTAAGATGATGAGGGGCTTTGATCGTGTGGATAGCCAGAGGCTTTTTCCCAGGGCTGAAATGGCTAACATGAGGGGGCATAGTTTTAAGGTGCTTGGAAATAGGTACTGAGGGGATGTCAAGGGCAAGTTTTTCACACGCAGAGTGGTGGGTGCGTAGAATTCACTGTTGGCGGCAGTGGAGGAAGCGGTTAAAATAGGGTCTTTTAAGAACCTCTTAGATACATGGAGCTTAGAAAAATAGAGGGCTATACACTAGGGAAATTCTAGGCAGTTTCTGGAGTAGGTTACCTGGTTGGCACAACATTGTGGGCTAAAGGGCCTGTAATGTGCTGTAAATTTCTATGTTCTAAAATCTGTTGTTTTGCAGCAGCAGTACAATTACTACAAATGATAAAACTAGAGGACTACATAGTTCAAAATTAAAGGAATAACAAGGTAGTATTCATGGTACCTGGTAGTTTTCATGAACTGTTTCAAAATCTCATGCCGGGGTGAAGGTGCTGCTTCTGAATCGTCGACTTTGGGTCTTCAGTCTCCTGAACATCTTTCCTGATAGTAGAAATGAAATGGTAAAGCTCTTTATGTTAAAGAGTTCAAAGTTCACGGTAAATTTATTATCAAAGTACATGAATATCACCACATACAACCCTGAGATTCATTTTCTTCCGGGCACTCACAGTAAATACAATAACCACAATAGAACCAATGAAAAACCATACCAACAAGGCACACAATTAGTGTGTAAAAGATAGCAAACTGTGCAAATATACAAAGGAAGAAATAATAATAACAAATAAATATTGAGAACATGAGATGAAAAGTCCTTGAAAGTGAGTCCATAGATTGTGGGACCAGTTCAGTGATGGGGCAAGTGAAGTTGAGTGAAGTTATCCCCTCTAGTTCAGGAACCTGATGGTTGAGGGGTAATAACTGTTCCTGAACCTGGCGGTGTGAAACCTGAGACTCCTGTACCTTTTTTCTGATGGCAGCATGGTGAAAGATTCACAGATGCTGCCCGACTTGCTGAGAATTTCCTGTGCTTATTCTTACTGCCTGTTATGCTGCTGGCGACAATGAAGGTCATCCATCTGCAGTGTTCAGGGCTTCCTTCATCATGTCAGTAGCTTCCTCTAGGCTTTCACTACTATCAGTCAGGCAAGTCCTGGGTGGAGACTTGGGAATACTGCCATACTCAGATGCAGAAGGATTCTTGGTTGCTGTTTCTGTAACAATTTTGTTTTACCAGTCAGGGTTGTCAGCTCTGAGCTGAACCCCCGAACCTGGAGGGCCGGTGGACCACTTTTAGTGTGGCCTCTACCCTTGGACTTGTTTGGCATAGGTGACCCTACCAAAAGCCAAAACATAAAGCCCTGACCCCAGCCAGCATAGCTCAGCAGGTCATTGAGGCACACAAGACTCCAAACCAGGACAAGGTTGTGGTCCTCTTAAAGGTTTCTGTAGATACGTTAGATTTCTGTCTCCTGATTGGCACAAAATGTTTCAAAATCCCAATGAGAAAAGATCCAAAGGTTTCTAAATACAGACAGTTAACAATTGTTAAGCTCAGAAATGTGTGGTGGTGCGGTGGGAATCTCAGAGTTATATAATAAAATATGTTTATAATGGGAACGGCTTGTTCTGAACAGGAATTTTTGCAAGATATTTATAAATTGAGTTTACGTGCTTCTTTGGGATATGGTAAAAGTCATGTCAAGTGATGCAGATCAGCTTTAATTGTCACATGCAGATCAAAGCATACAGTGAACTCTGTCAACTGCACCCAATCAAATCAGCGAGGATGTACTGAGAGCAACCCACAAGTGTTGCCACGCCTCCAGTGCCAACATAGCATACCCAGCACTTGTTAACCTTAAACCTAGCCATACATCTCTGGAATATGGAAGGGAAAGGAGCAGCTGGAGGAATCCATGTTGTCACGGACTCGTTACAGATAGAACATAGAACATAGAATAATACAGCACATTACAGGCCCTTTGGCCCACAGTGTTGTGCCAACCCTCAAACCCTGGCTCCCATATAACACCCACCTTAGATTCCTCCATATACCTGTCTCGTAGTCTCTTAAGCTTCACGAGTGTATCTGCCTCCACCACTGACTCAGGCAGTGCATTCCACACACCAACCACTCTCTGAGTAAAAAACCTTCCTCTAATATCCCCCTTGAACTTCCCACCCCTTACCTTAAAGCCATGTGCTCTTGTATTGAGCAGTGGTGCCCTGGGGAAGAGGCGCTGGCTATCCATTCTATCTATTCCTCTTAGTATCTTGTACACCTCTATCATATCTTCTCTCATCCTCCTTCTTTCCAAAGAGTAAAGCCCTAGCTCCCTTAACCTCTGATCATAATGCATACTCTCTAAACCAGGCAGCATCCTGGTAAATCTCCTCTGTACCCTTTCCAATGCTTCCACATCCTTCCTATAGTGGGGCGACCAGAACTGGACACAGTACTCCAAGTGTGGCCTAACCAGCGTTTTATAGAGCTGCATCATTACCTCGTGACTCTTAAACTCTATCCCTCGACTTATGAAAGCTAACACCCCATAAGCTTTCTTAACTACCCTATCCACCTGTGAGGTAACTTTCAGGGATCTGTGGACATGTACCTCGAGATCCCTCTGCTCCTCCACACTACCAAGTATCCTGCCATTTACTTTGTACTCTGCCTTGGAGTTTGTCCTTGCAATGTGTACCACCTCACACTTCTCCGGGTTGAACTCCATCTGCCACCTCTCAGCCCACTTCTGCATCCTATCAATAGCGGTGGGAATCCATGTTATCACAGATTCCTTACAGACAGCGGTGGGAGTCGAACCACAATGAATGATTAATACACAGTGAGCTTCCTGCATTTTATTACTCAGATGGTCTGTGGATTTGACAGGAGTTCGGATATTACCTTAAAGTCATAGAAGAGTTCAGCACAGAAACTGGCCATTTGGCCCATCTAGTTTGTGCCAAACCATTTAAACTGCCTACTCCCATTAACCTGCACCAGGAACATAGCCTTAACCCCTGTCATCCATGCACCAATCCAAACTTCCCTTAAACATTGAAATTGACATTGCATCCACCACTAGTGCTGGCAGCTTGTTTCACACTCTCTCCACCCTCTGAGTGAAGAAGTTTCCTCTCATGTTCCCCTTAAACATTTCACTTTTCACCCTAAATTCATTACCTCTACTTGTAGTCTGACCCAACCTTAATGGAAAAAGTCTGCTTGCATTTAGCCTATCTAAACCCTTCATAATTTTATAAACCTCTGTCAAATTTCCTCTCAATTTTCTACGTTCTAGGAAATAAAGTTTTAACCTAATTCAATCCTTCCTTATAACTCAAGTCCACTGGTCCCAGCAACATCCTTGTAAATTTCTTTCAATCTTATTTACATCTTTCCTGTGACTAAAACTATACTCAATACTCCAAATTAGACCTCACCAATGTCTTATACAACTTCAGCATAACATTGCAACCCCTGTACTCGGTACTTTGACCTATGAAGACCGATGTGTCAAAAGCTTGCTTTACCTGTGACACCTCTTTCAATGAATTATCGACCTGTATTCCCAGATCCCTTTGTTCTACCACACATTTCAGTGCCCTTCCCAGTCACTGTGTAAAACCCTACCCTGTTTAGTCCTACCAAAATGTATCATTGCACACTTGTTTGCATTAAATTCCATCTACCATTTTTCAGACCATTTTCCAGCTGGTCCAGATCCCACTGCAAACTTTGATAGTCTTCCTCACTCTTCACTACACCCCCAGTCTTGGTGTCATCCACAAATTTGATGATCCAGATAATCACATTATCATCCAGATCATTAATATTAGATTATGAGGACACTCAGTCCTCATTTACTGTCATTTAGAAATGCATGCATGCATTAAGAAATGATACAATGTTCCTCCAGAGTGATATCACAAAAAAAATGGGGCAAACCAAAGACTAACACTGACAAGACCACATAATGATAACATATAGTTACAACAGTGCAAAACAATACCATAATTTGATAAGGAGCAGACCATGGGAACGGTAAAAAAAGAAGTCTCAAAGTTCCGATCGACTCCCAATAGTCCCCGATAGCAGGCGGCAGAAAGGAGAAACTCTCCCTGCCATAAACCTCCAGGTGCTGACAACTGCCGATGCATTGGGAGCACCCGACCACAGCCGACAGAGTCCGTCCGAAACTTTGAGCCTCCAACCAGCCCTTCGACACCAAGCACTGAGCACCATCTCTGCCGAGCGCTTTGACTCTGTCCCAGCCACTGAGCAACAAGCAAAGCCGAGGACTTGGGGCCTTCCCCTCCGGAGATTCTGGATCACACAGTAACAGCGGCAGCGAAAAAGGCATTTCAGAAGTTTCTCCAGATGTTCCTCCGTTCTCTCACGTCTGTCTCCATCAAATCAGGATTGTGCACGGCACCCTACTTGACAAATAACAGACGTCATTCACCGGAGTGGCCACACAAGCTGTGTCGCGCCGCCATCTTCTCCTCCTCCCTGAATATAGACAACAAACTGCAATAGACCCAGCACCAGTCCCTGCAGGATTCCATTGTCACAGGCCTCCATTCGGAGAGGCAACCATCTGCCTGATCTACTGAGTTCCCCCAACATTTTGTGTGTGTTGTCTTTTTTATTTTCATAACTTGGGTCCACAGAACACTCGGTTAATGGTAGGGGTCTGTGGCATAAAAAATGTTTGGGAACCCTGATCTAAACCCTAGAGAAAACTGGCCACACTTAAGGTCAATTACTTCCCAAGTACTAAAGTGCAGGAAAGGTGGGATGAAAGATGCGGGGAAGAACAAAAGAGGAATTTTATGATGGGTGCAGGAATGTAAGAATAGAAGAACATAAAATAGGAGTGGAGGTAGGCCACTCAGCTCATCAAGCCTGTTTTTTACACATAGAGTACTGTGCTCAGTACTGGTCACCCCACTACAGGAAGGATGTGGAAACCATAGAAAGGGTGCAGAGGAGATGTACAAGGACGTTGCCTGGATTAGGGAGCATACCTTATGAGAATAGGTTGAGTGAACTTGGCCTTTCTTCCTTGGAGCGACGGAGGATGAGAGGTGACCTGATAGAGGTGTATAAGATGATGAGAGGCATTGATCGTGTGGATAGTCAGAGGTTTTTTCCCAGGGTTAAAATGGCTAACATGAGAGGGCACAATTTTAAGGTGCTTGGAAGTCGGTACAGAGGAGATGTCAGGGGTAAGTTTTTTACTCAGAGAGTGGTGAGTGTGTGGAATGGGCTGCCGGCGACGGTGGTGGAGGCGGATATGATGGGTTTTTTAAGAGACTGCTGGACAGGTACATGGAGCTCAGAAAAATAGAGGGCTATGGGTAACCCTAGGTAATTTCTCAGGTAAGGACATGTTCAGCCCAGCTTTGTGGTCCGAAGGCCCTGTATTGTGCTGTAGGTTTTCTATGTTTCTATGTTTCTAAGCCTGACCCACCATTCAGAGCCTGACCTGCTCCAGGCCTCCTCTCTTCTGTGTGAACAGCCTCCAGCTGTCTCTATGGGTAACAGAAGTGATATAACAGTGTTTCATGAAGGAAGCATGCTAGTGGCTCTATGTCATTAGCAGTCTGATACACACCAAAGATTGTTGCAAATCTCTACAGATGTAGGTGGAGAACATTCTGCCTGATTGCATCACCGCCTGGTATGAAGGTTCCAGTGCACAGGAGTGAAAGAGACTTCAGGGAGTTGTGGATTCCTCCAGGTCCTTCACTGCACGACCCCCCCCCCCCCACCACTGACTACATCTTCACGAGGCAGTGCCTCAAAACGGCAGTATCAATCCTTAAAGACCCTCCCCATCTGGAACATGCCCTCTCCTGATTAGTACTATTGGGAAAGAGGTACAGAAGCCTGAAGACATACATTTAGCATTCTTAGAACAACTTCTTACCCTCTGCAATCAGGTTTCTGAATGGTGCAGGATCCCGTGTGCACTTATTGAACTTTGTATTATTTATTATGATTTTTATGTCTTGCACTGTTTCACAGCACACAACGGTGATAATTAGCCTGACCCTGATCCTGATATATTTGTTGAATAATGTCTCTCCCTGTTCTCCCACTGTCAGCAGAGATCTCTGATATTTTCCTCTCAAACTCAGAAGTTCCCTCCCTCAGCCTCTCTTCTCTGTTTCTTCACATATTTAAAATGTTCGTTAAAATCTACTTTTCCTTATCTTTCCTTGGGTCAGTTTGAAGTCAAATTGAACTTGGAAAAGATCATCTCCAGGACATCTTTCTGTCCTGGATATAGAGACGTAGGGTATAACATGCAACAGGCCCTTCTGCCCAACTCATCCACGTTGACCTTGGTGCCCACTGAAGCCAGTCCCACTTGACTGCATTTGACCTATATCCCTTTAAACCTGCCTTGACTAATTTCCCTGGCAGCTTATTCTATATACGTTCCAGCTCCACCATAAAAACATAAGATACAGGAGCAGAATTAGGCCATTCGGCCCTGATGCACTATCAATGATCCAAAAGACTGGAAGTAGAGTAAATACTGAAAGTCTTTTATTAGCAGTAAAATGTGACCTCCACCATGCTGAGTATCTGCCCTGGACTGAGAGGAGGAGCAGTGGCACAATTGCCTTTATTCAGGGGTCTGTGGGAGGAGCCACAGGAGCAGTCAGCAGAGGGGCGTGTCCAGACAGGTAACCCAGTTACAACATACATATATGGTTTACCATAGGCGCACCGTTCCTACCCCAGCACTTGATCACGGCTAATCCACCCTCTTAACTTCTCTCTCCTGCCCTCCCTTCACAAACACTAACACCCCCCCCCAATTAATTGAGAGATGTGCCCCTCAGATCCCTTTCGGGTTCTTCCCTTCTCACTTTAAGCACAAGCTCTCTATTTTATGATCCCTTTCTCTGAAAATATTGCGTACATTCACCCTGTCTATGACTTTATACAGCTCAGTAAGTTTATATGTCAATCTCCTCCACAGCAAGGAATAAAGTCCTGGACAGCTCAACCTCTCTGCGAGCAGTGGCGAGGCGGAGGCACAGGGAAGGCAGAAGCAGGGTCGAAGCAGAGTCACGGCAGAATCCCTGAGAGAGAGGAAAGTCCCAACATCTCATCGATTGAAGCGCCAGGCCAAATTGGAAAGGTTGGGTGTGTGCCGGATCGTGGCAGCGGGGTTCAGACCCCAGAGGGATCCAAGAGCGAGCAACGACCCAACGTTTGGACGACTTCAGTGCCAGGCCAGATTGAGAAGGTCTGGGTGTCGGGACAAGAGGCAAGAGCCAGTTCTGCTCATTGCTCCGCGACATTTACTCAACTCTCCGCTGAACTGAGGCTGTGATCTGCTCCAGCTGCCGTGATGCCTGACTTCCTGTCTTTCGTAAAACTTCAGACCTGAAGCTATTTGCTTACTTCTGTTGTCTGCGCATTTTGTTTTATTTTCTCTCTTCCTCCGCATTGGATGTTTGATGGTCTCTTTGTTAATGGGTCCTTTTGAGGCTTCTTTGTTTTGTGGCTGCCTGTAAGGAGACGAATCTCGATGTGGTATAATGTATACACACTTGGATAATAAATGCACTTTGAACTTTGAACTTCTACCTCAGGTCCTTGAGCCCTGTGACATCATCATAATGCAGTGACTACAGCATATTAATGGCTCCCAGTCCCTGCACAACATCCATTAAACGGTCTTTCCTGCTCTCTTTGTTCTGTTGAGAATTAGTCACAGAAAAGTACAGCACAGAAACAGACCCTTTGGCCCATCTAGTCCATGCCAAAACATTTAAACTGCCTACTCCCATCAACCTGCACTAGGACTGAAGCCCTCCAGACCCCTATCATCCATGTGCCTATCCAAACGTTTCCTGAACATTGAGATCAAGCACCACTTGTGCTGACAACTATTTCCACACTCTCACGACCCGTTGAGTGAAGAAGTTTCCGCTCATATTCTCACTTTTCGCCCTTAACCCATGACCTCCAGTTGTAGTCCCACCCAACCTCAGTGGAAAAAGCCTGCTTGCTTTTACCCTTTTGATACTTACCTCCTAATTTTGTATACCTCCATCAAATCTGCTCTCAATCTCTTACGTTCTAAAGAATAAAGTCCTAACCTATTCGATCTTTCCTTATAACTCAGGTCCTCCAGTCCCGGCAACAACCTTGCGAGTTTTCTTATTATTCAGTCTGTTCATATGTTCACATCTAATTAAGTTTGATTATTGATGATCGTGCAGGTGATCATTCTGGTAATTGTTGATTGCTCATGACTGTTTGCACTATTGTCTTGTAAATCGTTGGTTGCTATTGTGATGTGTGTTATGGTATTGTCCTGTGATGTATGCTTGGCACTGAACCATAAGACCATAAGACCATAAGATATAGGAGCAGAAGTAGGCCATTCGGC
The DNA here is from genome assembly GCF_963921235.1 of Mobula hypostoma. NCBI lineage: Eukaryota > Metazoa > Chordata > Chondrichthyes > Myliobatiformes > Myliobatidae > Mobula > Mobula hypostoma. The sequence goes on along the minus strand of NC_086098.1, from coordinate 171,487,614 downwards.
CCATCGAGTTTGCTCTACCATTCCATCATGGGCTGATCCAATTCTTCCAGTCATCCCCACTCCCCTGCCTTCTCCCCAAATCCCTCGATGCCCTGGATAATCAAGAACATATCTATCTCTGCCTTAAATGCACCCAGTGACTTGGCCTCCACAGCCACTCATGGCAACAAATTCCACAGATTTACCACTCTTTGACTGAAGTAATTTCTCCGAATCTCTGTTTTAAATGGACGTCCTTCAATCCTGAAGTTATGCCCTCTTGTCCTAGACTCCCCTACCATGGGAAATAACTTTGCCATATCTAATCTGTTCAGGCCTTTTAATATTCAGAATGCTTCTATGAGATCCCCCCTCATTCTCCTGAATTCCAGGGAATACAGACCAAGAGCTGCCAGATGTTCCTCATACAGTAACACTTTCATTCCTGGAATCATTCTTGTGAATCCTCTCTGAACCCTCTCCAATGTCAGTATATCCTTTCTAAAATAAGGAGCCCAAAACTGCACACAGTACTCCAAGTGTGGTCTCATGAGTGCCTTATAGAACCTCAACATCACATCCCTGCTCTTATATTCTATACCGTTAGAAATGAATGCCAACTTTGCATTTGCCTTCTTCGTCACCGACTCAACCTGGAGGTTAACCTTTAGGGTATTCTGCACAAGGACTCCCAAATCCCTTTGCATTTCTGCATTTTGAATTCTCTCCCCATCTAAATAATAGTCTGTCCGTTTATTTCTTCCACAAAAGTGTATTACCATGCACTTTACAACATTGTATTTCATTTGCCACTTCTTTGCCCATTTCCCTAAAATATCTAAGTCTCTCTGCAGGCTCTCTGTTTCCTCAACACTACTCACTCTTCCACCTATTTTTGTATCATCAGCAAATTTAGCCACAGATCCATTAATCCCATAGTCCAAATCATTGACATACATCGTAAAAAAGCAGCGGTCCCAACACCGACCCCTGTGGAACTCCACTGGTAACCCCCTTCTAATGGTTTAATATTATTTTTTATACACAGGGCCACACCACCCCCTCTGCCTACTAAAACTATTTTTCTGATACACCATATATCCTTGGACATTCAGCTCCCAATGGCGGCCATCCTTTAGCCAAGTTTCAGAGATGGCCACAACGTCATATTTGCCAGTCTGTAGCTGAATTTCAAGATCATTCATTTTATTTCTTATGCTGCGTGCATTCAAATTATACACTTTCAGTATTTGTTGCTTTCTGTTTTAACTGCACCACGCCTCTATTGCCCTGTAACTCATCTCACTGGCTGTGATTATGCCTCATCTCCTGCCTGTCCTTTCTATCATCTCTGTTGCACACTATCTTTGATTTGTTTCTGTTTTCCCCTTCCTCAAAACCACAATCAATTCTGGTACTTTTCCCATACTGGCAATAAAGTCATTCTGATTCCTTTACCCCCACCTCACCCCATATCATGAAAGTGAACCTTATTGTTAAACCAGTGGACCCGGACCATTCTTGTTGCTTTGCCTTGGGTTCAGCATCTCCAACTCTGCAGCACTCCCTCTATACCAAAGCTCAGTGTGATGTGCATTCCTGCACTCAGATCTCTGAAGTCAGACTCAAAGCTCGTGACCCAGAGGTGAAAGGCAGCCATTTTCTCCACGACAGACATGATTGAGAGTACCAGACTCGTAGAGTTGTTGAGTAACGCACTGGCATGGCTCAGCAAAATCAGAGATGATTCTTGACTAGAGGAGGAAGAATTCAGAGGTGCACGAGCCTGTCCTCATTGAGGATCAGAGGTGGAGAGGGTCAGCAGCTTTCAAGAATCCTACAACACATGTTCTCAGTCTAATCTATTTATATATATATATAATTTATTTTCTATTTATTTACACACGTTTGTATTTAGTTAGTTATTATTTGCACTGTTTGTCTATTTTTGCATATTGGTTGTTTGCCAGTCTTTGCTTATGAATAATTTTCATAAACCCTATTGTATTTCTTTGCAGTGCTTGCAAGAAAATGAGTTGCAGGGTAGTCTATGGTGACATATACATATTCTGATAATATATTTATTCACTTTGACTTTGACAAAACAGGCCCTTCATCCTAACTTGTCCACAGTGGCCAATGTGCCCATATGAACTAGCCCAATTTCCCCGCATTTGATCCAAATCTCTCAAAGCCTTTCCTATCCGTCTACCTGTCCAATTGCGTTGTAACTGTTATGTTGCCCATCTCAACCACTTCCTCTGGAATGACTCTGACTGATGGCTTTTAAACTCTCAGATTATTGTAAAACCTGATGATCTTTAAGAGAGCTTTAGGCTGCCTTTATTCAGACCAGCCTAGGGGAGGAACATTGTCTGGTGTTTTCCTTCTACTCCCGTCTAATTCTTCTACCAATTAAATTAGCTCCACATCCCCAGTGATAATGGGCTTCTCTGCAACCCCTTGACAGTCCTCTAAAAATGGCCTTGTAAGTCAGCTCACAAAGAATCGGGAGTGGGCAGTGATGTCGTGCCTTAATTTATGGACACTTGATTTATGGCTATTTGGTGATGTCATTAACTCTTGAGTCCAGAGCAATCTAGCAATTTGATTTATGAAGCTGACTTTTCCCTATAAATTCAAGATTGTTTAATATCATTTCCAGTACACAAGTGTAAAGGAGAATGAAACAATTATTACTCTGGATCTGATGCAGCATAAAAATAATCTACAAAAAGACAAGGAACACAATAATAATAAAAAAACAAAATAAATATAAATACATAAAATAGCTTATATATCTGTATCTATCTATCTATCTATGTGTGTGTGTGTGTGTGTGTGTGTGTGTGTGTCTGTCTGTCTGTCTGTGTGTCTATATGTATAGACACACATATATTCTATATAACTGACTGACAGGAAATGATAAAGTAGTGGTGTTTGGGGGTGGGTTAGTGAGTGGAGCTGTTGAACAGCCTTACTGCTTGGGGAAAGTAACTGTTTTTAAATCTGGTGGTCCTGGTGTGCGTGTTGCGTAGTCTCCACCTGATCATTACAACACCACTCTCCACCCAAAGGAGCACACTATGTTAAAATATCCATAATGCACTGTGCTTAGCCTTTTTCGATTGAGGAAATTTTGCTTATAAAAACAAAACGGTTTCCAGGAACGCAATGCCTTTGCAAATGGAGGAATAGTTGTAAATGTTCCATGGTGAGGAAAAGGTATCACAGCATGTGTCACACTCACACTTCCGGGGCTCGGAGTTGCCCTGCAGTCTCCCTGAGAATGAATCTTAAGTGGCAATAAAATCAAACCATTAATCAAAAAGGAACAGCTTAAAGAAAGACTTGCATTTTATGGCATCATTTATGTCAGCTTCAAGGTGTCCCAAAGCACTTTACAACCAACGGGTTACTCTGGAAGTGCAGTAACTGTGGTACTGTGGTTTGGGAGCAGACGTCCAATTGCAAACACGGATGAGACAGCTTTGCCCCTCAGGCATCTGCCTTTGTCCCTGTTCACCGTCAATGTGGTTATGTTTAGTTAAATCTCAGGGGCCATAGTCAAGCGTTGGTCTGCCTCCACAGCAGTTGTGATAGTAGGAACTGTGTTTTTTAGGAGGACCATACTGAAAATACTAGAGGAACACAAGCAGACAGCATCTATGAATTTTCTGACTTCTGCCCTCTTCCTTTCCAGTCTCGATCAAGGATCTTGGTCCGAAACATCGACCGGGCTATGTCTTCATCAACTGTCCCAATGAAGGGTCTCGGCCCGAAACATCGATTGTTTATTCTTCTCTATAGATGCTGCCTGATCTGCTGAGTTGCTCCAGCAAGTTGTGTGTGTTACTCTGAATTTCCAGCATTTGCAGGATCTCCTGTGTTTATAAATATAATTCAGTTCATTGTCATCTGCACAAGTGTTTTATGTGCACAGGTGCAATGAAAAACTTACTTACAGCCACACCACAAATACAGAGCATCAGATAAGCAGCATTCACAAGAAAAACATAAATAATACACAAGGTTTACAAGAAAGAGCATAATTACAACAAAGGAAAAACAGCTCATTTTGGTTCAATGCGATTGAAATAGTGATGGTGTTGCGAAACTCTAGTGATCAGGGTTGTGCCACTTGTTTCAAGACCCAATTGGTTGAAGAGAAGCGGCTGTTTCTGAAGCCGGTGGTGTGGGAGTTCAGGCTTCTGTACCTGCTGCCCAGTCGTAGCTGTGAGAAGATGGCATGGCCCATGGCGGGGATCGTTGGTAGAAGTTGCCTTTTGAGGCAGTGCCAGTTTAAATTGTAAAGATCCTTGCATTCAGTTCAGTCATTTCTACAAGATTTTAATTATAGTTCCATCTCTCCCCACTTAGCTTTCTCTCTCTCCATCTCTATTGTCTCTGTTTCACTCTTTCCATCTCTCTCACATACACTATCTGTCTCTATATCTACCCCTCTTCATTGGTCTCTCGGCCTCTCTTTCTGTCTCTCTTCATCGCTCTCTCCCTCCTTCCCTCTATCACTCTCCTTTTCTCTCTCTCTCTATTCCCCCCCCCCACCCCCCCCACCCCACCAACCACAGATACTGTCTGATCTGCTAAGTGTTTCTGGTATTTTCCCTTTATTTTGGATTTTCAGCTCTTGCAATATTTTGCGTTGTTTCAGCATTGGTGAAGCATGATGAACCAATGTGTGGGACTGCACAAACTTATCTGAGGATGAGAAGGAGTTTCCACTAGTTGTACTGGGACCATGAACAGACAGAGGTGTGAATACAGTGTGTAATGCAGCACATTACTCAGTCTTCCACCTGGGGTTCATTAAGGCCACACTCTCCTTCCTTTCTTCACTAATGAAGCCTGTGTTGATCTCTTAAAACATTCTCTTCAACGTGTGATTAAAGCATCAAAGCTCTCACAGTAGGAGTGAATTGCATTGAATTTCAGCCATGTTTCTGCAAATGATTGGGCAAGAAGCCAAGGTCAAAGACTAATTGATAACACAATGAACTTCTTGCATTTCTGTGGCTCATTTTGATTAGCTTGTTGCAGAATGCAGCTTTACTGAAAGGAACACCTCAGAACAGCTGGACCCAAAAGGTTTGCTGACTTCAGCCTTTGTTATGGATATGATGACACTTCAATATTTGCCATACAAGTTGTTAATGTGTTCCTCTCAAGCACTGGCTACCTATGTGAACTGAGGTTTAGAATCAAACAGCATCTGCAGATTTCCTCGTGTTTGCGCTTAGAATCAAACTGCAGGTCTGTGCACCCTAAATCATGATTGTTTTTGACAGGGTGAACCGGAGGAAACCATTCCGTTAGTAATGTTACTGTGGGCCTGTACTCACTCGAATTCAGAAGAATGAGGGGGGATCTTATTGAAACCCATTGAATATTGACAGGCCTTGATAGGGTGGCTGTGGAGAGGATGTTTCCTATGGTGGGGGAGAGAAAGACCAGAGGACATAACCTCCGAATAGAGGGATGTCCATATAGAATGGAGATAAGGAGTAATTTCTTTAGCCAGAAGGCGATGAATGAATTTATGGAATTCATTGCCACAGGTGGCTGTGGAGCCCATGTCATTGAGTATATTTAAGGCAGAGGTTGATAGATTCTTGATTGGTCAGGACATGAAGGGATACAGGGAGAAGGCAGGAGATTGGAACTGAGATGGAAAATGGATCAGCCATGATGAAGTGATGGCGCTGACTCGATGGGCCATGTTGCCTAATTCTGCTCCGATATCCTATGTTCTCATCAATTTAAGGTAATTGGCAGAAGATACGGACATTCAAGGGATCTCATGCTTTGTCACAAATTTTTGATCTGAAATACTTAGAAGACATGGTGTAGAACAAGGGTTCCCAACCTGGGATGCTTGGACATCTTGCTTAACTGTATTAGTCCATGGCATAAAAAAGTTGGGAACCCCTGGAGTAGAAGATTCAACAGTAACTTTTGAAAAGAAGTGACAGTCTGAAGACAAAGGGCCGTGGAGAGAGATTAATATTTGATAAGCTTGATACAACTTCCGACAGTGTTACATCATTTAAATGTTCTAACATTCCAACTCACTCAAGAAACATCCACTCTTCTATTGACATAGAACATAGAACATAGCCCTTTGGCCCACAACGCTGTGTCAACCACATAACTTAGTCTAGAAACTGCCTGGAATTTCTCTACCACATAGCCCTCTATTTTTCTAAGCTCCATGTACCTATCTCCAAGTCTCTTAAAAGACCCTTTTGTATCTGCCTCTACCACTGTCGCTAGCAGTGCATTCCATGCACCCACCCTGTCTGTGTGAAAAACTTACCTCTGACATCCCCTTTGTATCTACTTCCAAGCACCTTCAAACTATGCCCTCTTGTGTCAGCCATTTAAGCCCTGGGGAAAAGCCTCTGGCTATCCACACGATCAACGCCTCTCGTCACCTTATACACCATCTTACACAACTGTAGACTCTGTCTACAGATCCACCTGCCTCGCCAAACATAATCAAGGACCCCTCCCAACAAAAATACGTGAATAAAAGACCTCAGGGGTCAGTATTGGGACCGCTACTTTTCACATTCTCTGTCAATGATTTAGATAATGGAATTGATGGCTTTGTGCTAAAGTTTGTGGATGATACGAAGATAGGTGGAGGTGTAGGAAGTGCTGAGGAAGCAACGCGATTGCAGAAGGACTAGACAAATTGGAAGAATGGGCAAAAAAGAGGCAGATGGAATATAGTGTTGGGAAGTATATAATAATGCAATTAGGTAATAGGGATAATAGTGCAGACTATTATCTAAATGGGGAGAAGATTCAAACATCTGAGGTGCAAAGGGACTTAGGAGTCCTTGTGCAAGACTCCCAGAAGGTTAAATTACAGGTTGAGTCTGTGGTAAAGAAGGCAAGTGAAATGCTGTCATTTATTTCCAGGGGAATAGAATATAAAAGCAACGAGATAATGTTGAGCCTTTATATAACACCAGTCAGGCTGCACTTGGAGTATTGTCAACTTTTTGGGCCACTTATCTCAGAGAGGATGTGTTGTCATTGGAGAGTCCAGAGGAGTTTCATGAGGATGATTCAGGGAATGAAGGGGTTAAAATATTTGGCAGCTTTGGGCCTGTACTCACTAGAATTTAGAAGAATGTGGGCGGGGGGGGGGGGAGGTGGTCTCATTGAAACCTACCGAATGTTGAAAGGACTGAATAAGGTGGATGTGAAGAGGCCCCATCTGGTGGGGGGGGGGTGGGTATCCAGAACTAGAGGGCACAGTCTCAAAATTGAGGGGTGACTTTTTAGAACAGGAGAATTTATTTTAGCCAGAGAGTTGAAAATCTTCACCATTCTATCACGACAGATTTACTATCCCCCTCCTGCCTTCTCCCTATAACCTTTGACACTCTGACCAATCAAGAAACTATCAACCTCTGCCTTAGATATACCCAATGACTTGGATCCACAGCCGTCTGTGGCAATGTATTCCACCGCTAAAGAAAATCCTCCTCATCTCTGTTCTAAAGTGGACTCACTTTCGTGAACTTCAGTTCTGGATGTTATTTGCTAACTTTTATTGTTTACACAATTTATCTTTTTCCTGCACATTGGACAGTCTTCTTTTTTAAAAAGTTCTGTTGGGTTTCTTTGTTTTGTGCCTGCCTGTAAGGAGACAAATCTTAAGGTTGTATATAGTATACATGAAGAAGAAGAAGAAGAAAGCCCTTAACTCCGAGTGAAGTCATTGGGACGCTGTCACAACAGATTTTTTTTAGCAGGCTTTCTTATTTTTACGAGGCCGAGTTGCTAGCTCGACGTTCAACCCAGCACAGATGGAAAGCGTGCAAGGGAGCCAGCTGGATTTGAACTTGGGACCTTCGCTCTGAAGTCCCGCACTGATGCCACTATGCCACCAGCTAATAAATGTACTTTGAACTTTGTATTCTGAGGCTCTGCCCTCTGGCCCTAGAATCCCCTACTATAGGAAACATCCTTTCCATGTCCAATCTATCAAGGCCTTTCAATAATCGACAGGTTTCAATGAGATTCCCCTCCAATCTTCTGAACTCCTGCAAGTACAGGTCTACAGGTCATCAAATGCTCCTTTAATTCCTGGGACCATGTATACGAACTTCCTCTGGATCCCCTCCATTGCCAGCACATTCTTTCTATCGAAAGGGCCCCAGCACTGTTCGCTGAACTCCAAATGTGGTCTGACCAATGCTTTATAAACCCTCAAAGCATTCTTTGTGAATGATTTCATCTCCAGTCACAATGGCTCTAGGTATTTCAAGCATTTCTCATTAACCAGATTGAGGTGTGAGCTCAGACAGTGGAAACCAATATCGTTCTCCTGTCAATTACCTTTATTGCTCTCCCTGGAGATTCCCAACCCACACCCCCCAAGTTCCCACCATGAGGAGACTTCTCTTCATGCAGAGGGTGCCAGGTCTCTGGAATTCTTCATCCCGGAGGGTCGTGGAGGCTCAGCAACAGCATTCCTTGATATCAGAGATTGATAGATTGCTGGATATTACAGGAATCAAAGGATATGGGGCTCCTTAAGGTTGTGATAACCAGGGTGGGGCTCCTACTATCTGTTAAATGCTCTGAATATTGTGCACTTCAAATAGTCTCTGACAATCAAGCAACGCACAGAAAATGCTGGAGGAACTCAGCAGGCCAGGCAACATCTATGGAAGAAAGTACAGTTGATGTTTCCGCCCAAAACTCCACAAGATCACAAGACAAAGGAGCAGAAGCATGCCATTCGGCCCATCGAGTCTGCTGCACCACTCCACCATGAGCTAAACTATTCTCCCATCGAGTTCCAATTTCTGGCTTTTTCCCCATATCCCTTGATACGCTGACTAATTAGATACCTATCAATCTCCTCCTTAAACACCCTCAACGATTGGGCCTCCACAGCTGTATCTGGTAACGAATTCCATAAATCCACAACCCTCTGGCTAAAAAAATTCTCCTCATCTCTGTTTTAAATGGGTACCCTCTAATTCTAAGACTGTGGCCTCTTGTCCTGGACTCACCCACCAAGGGAAACAGCCTTTCCACATCTACTCTGTCCAACCCTTTCAACATTCAAAATGTTTCTGTGAGATCCCCTCTCATTCTTCTATACTCTAATGAATACAGTCCAAGAGCCGACAAACGCTCCTCATATGTTAGCCTCTGCATTCCAGGAATCATCCTGGTAAATCTTCTCTGAACTTTCTCCAACATCAGAACATCCTTTCTAAGATAGGGGGCCCAAAACTGCACACAGTATACCAAATGAGGTGTCACCAGTGCCCCATAGAGCCTCATCAACACCTCCTTACCCTCGTACACTATTCCTCTTGAAATGAATGCCAACATAGCATTCTCTTTCCTTACTGCCGATCCAACCTGGTGGTTAACCGTTAGGGTATCCTGCACAAGGAAGCCCAAGTCCCTTTGCACTTCCAATTTTTGAATTTTCTCCCCATCTAAATAATAATCTGCCCGATTATTTCTTCTTCCAAAACGTACAACCGTACATTTCTCAACATTGTATCTCATCTGCCATTTCTTTGCCCACTCTCCTAAACTGACCAAGTCTCTCTGCAACCTTTCCGTTTCTTCAACATTTCCTGCTCCTCCACCTATCTTGGTGTCATCTGCAAATTTAGCCACAAAACCATTTAATCCATAATCTAAATCATCGATATACATTGTGAAAAGAAGCAGCCCCAACACCGACCCCTGCAGAACACCACTAGTAACCAATCAGAATAGGATCCCTTTATTCCCACCCTTTGCTTTCTGCCTATCAGCCAATGCTCCACCCATTCCAATATCTTTCCTGTAATTCCATGGGCTCTCATCTTATTAAGCAGCCTCTTACGCGGCACCTTATCGAAGGCCTTTTGAAAATCCAAATACACAATATCCACAGCCTCTCCCTTATCAGTCTTATTTGAGATTACCTCAAAAAATTCCAATAGGTTGGTGAGGCAGGATCTTCCCTTCATGAAACCATGCTGGCTTGGGCCTATCTTGTCATGCACCTCGAGGTATTTCATAACCTCGTCCTTGAGGATCGACTCCAATAACTTTTCAACTACCGATGTCAGACTAATAGGTCCGTAATTTTCTTTTTGCTGCCTCCCTCCTTTCTTAAACAGTGGAACTACATTTGCGACCTTCCAGTCCTTTGGAACCATGCCAGAGTCTATTGATTCCTGGAAGATCATTTCTGATGCTTCCGCAATCTCCAAAGCCAACTCCTTCAGAACCCATGGGTACACCTCATCCGGTCCGGGAGACTTATCTATTCTTAGTCCATTTAGCTTCCCAAGCACTTCCTCTCTAGTAATCTTCACTGTACCTAATTCAATTCCCTGAGACCTCTGGCTATCAGGTATGTTGTTAATGTCTTCCATTGTGAAGACTGATACAAAATACTCATTTAGTTCCTCTGTCATCTCTCTGTTACACATTATAATTTCTCCAGCATCATTTTCAATCGGTCCTATATCTACCTGTGTCACTCTTTTATTCTTCATATATTTAAAAAAAACTCTTAGTATCCTTTTTTATGCTGATTGCCAACTTCTTTTCATAATTCATCTTTTCTTTCCTAATGACTTTCTTAGTTTCCTCCTGTAAGTTTTTAGAAGTCGTACAGTCCTCAGTTTTCCCACTAATTTTTGCTTCCTTGTACGTCGTCTCTTTTGGTTTTATTTTAGCCTTAACCTCTCTCGTTAGCCGCATTTGTGCTATTTTTCCATTCATGATTTTCTTTTTTCTTGGAATATATTTTTCTTGCACGTTCCTTATTTCTTGTAGGAATTTCATCCAATTCTGCTCTACCATCCCTCCATCTAGCTTACATTTCCAATCTACTTGGACCAGTTCCTCTCTCATACCACTGTAATTTCCTTTGTTCCACTGAAATATCGATACACCTGATACCAGCTTCTCCATTTCAAATTTGAAACTGAACTCAATCATATTACGATCACTACTTTCAAGAGGTTCCTTTACCTCCAGCTCCCTAATCGCCTCAGATTCGTTACACAGCACCCAATCCAAAACAGCCAGTCCCCTGGTGGGCTTATGGACAAGCTGCTCCAAAAAGCCATCCTGTAGGCATTCTACAAACTCCCCCTCCTGAGATCCAGTACCTTCCTGACTTTCCCAGTCCACTTTCATATTAAAATACCTCATAATTATCTTGACATTTTCCTTCTGACATGCTTTTTCTATTTCCAGCTGCAACTTGTAGTCCACATCTCGGCTGCTGTTTGGAGGCCTGTATGTAACTGCTATTAATGTCTTTTTACCCTTGCCATTTCTTAGTTTGACCCATAAGGATTCTACCTCTTCTGATCCTATGCCCTTTCTTTCTAGTGATTTGATATTGTTGCTTACCATCAGGACCGTGCCACCCCCTTTACCTATCTTCCTATCTTTCCTATACACTGTGTATCCTTAGACATTCAGCTCCCAGTCACATCCATCATTTAGCCATGTCTCGGTGATGGCCACAATGTCATATCTTTTAACCTGCAGCTGTACAACAAGGTCATCCACTTTATTTCTAATGCTGTGTGCATTTAAGTACAGTACATTTAGATCAGTATCTGTTAATGATTTTGCTATATTTCTATCGCACAGCAAATTTTCCTGTCTATTCACCTGCCTGTCCTTCTTGCCATCTTTGCTGCACAGTATCTTTGACTTATTTCTATTTTCCTCTTCCTCGACCCTAACACCCTGGTTTCCCTCCCCCTGCTGACTTAGTTTAAACCCTCCCTAACAGCTATATTAAACATTCCTGCCAGGATATTAGTACCCTTTGAGTTCAGGTGTAACCGATCGTTTTTGTGTAAGTCATACCTCCCCCAAACTCGACTGTACTTTTTCCCATAGATGCTGCCTGACCTGCCGAGTTCCTCCAGCATTTTGTGGGTGTTACTCGGATTTCCAGCATCTGCAGGTTTTCTCTTGTTTCTGACAACCAAGTCCAGATCCTGGCCTTCACGTGTGGCTTAGCTACTAAGCCCGGTGGAGCCATTTCTACAGACACGACAAGGGGCAAAGGCAGGTTACTGGCACCTTAAAACTAGTTTCTTCAAGCAGGGGCTTGTCAGCTGTGGTTGGCAGCTCATCAAGGAGAAGGAAAACCCTGATCCCAAACTTCCGCTGCCTTACAGCTATACTGACAACAGGAATTCTGCAGATGCTGGAAATTCAAGCAACACACATCAAAGTTGCTGGTGAACGCAGCAGGCCAGGCAGCATCTATAGGAAGAGGCGCAGTCGACGTTTCAGGCCAAGACCCTTCGTCAGGACTAACTGAAGGAAGAGTGAGTAAGGGATTTGAAAGCTGGAGGGGGAGGGGGAGATGCAAAATGATAGGAGAAGACAGGAGGGGGAGGGATAGAGCCGAGAGCTGGACAGGTGATAGGCAGAAGGGGATACGAGAGGATCATGGGACAGGAGGTCCGGGAAGAAAGACGGGGGGGGGGTGACCCAGAGGATGGGCAAGAGGTATATTAAGAGGGACAGAGGGAGAAAAAGGAGAGTGAGAGAAAGAATGTGTGCATAAAAAAGAGTAACAGATGGGGTACGAGGGGGAGGTGGGGCCTTAGTGGAAGTTAGAGAAGTCGATGTTCATGCCATCAGGTTGGAAGCTACCCATACGGAATATAAGGTGTTGTTCCTCCAACCTGAGTGTGGCTTCATCTTTACAGTAGAGGAGGCCGTGGATAGACATGTCAGAATGGGAATGGGATGTGGAATTAAAATGTGTGGCCACTGGGAGATCCTGCTTTCTCTGGCGGACAGAGCGTAGATGTTCAGCAAAGCGGTCTCCCAGTCTGCGTTGGGTCTCTCACCAATATATAAAAGGCCACATCGGGAGCACCGGACGCAGTATATCACCCCAGTCGACTCACAGGTGAAGTGATGCCTCACCTGGAAGGACTGTTTGGGGCCTTGAATGGTGGTAAGGGAGGAAGTGTAAGGGCATGTGTAGCACTTGTTCCGCTTACACGGATAAGTGCCAGGAGGGAGATCAGTGGGGAGGGATGGGGGGGACGAATGGACAAGGGAGTTGTCGCACTAATCCTAACATTATTATTAAACCCGCTGATAAAGGGGGTGCTGTTGTAGTCTGGCGTACTGACCTCTACCTTGCCGAGGCACAGCGACAACTCGCGGATACCTCCTCTTATTTACCCCTCGATCGTGACCCCACTAAGGAGCACCAGGCCATTGTCTCCCACACTATCAACGACTTTATGCGCTCAGGGGATCTCCCATCCACTGCTACCAACCTTATAGTTCCCACACCCCGCACTTCCCGTTTCTACCTCCTACCCAAGATCCACAAACCTGCCTGTCCTGGCCGACCTATTGTCTCAGCTTGCTCCTGCCTCACCGAACTCGTTTCTGCATACCTCGACACTGTTTTATCACCCCTTGTTCAATCCCTTCCGACCTATGTTCGTGACACTTCTCACGCTCTTAAACTTTTCGATGATTTTAAGTTCCCTGGCCCCCACCGCTTTATTTTCACCATGGATGTCCAGTCCCTATATACTTCCATCCCCATCAGGAAGGTCTCAAAGCTCTACGCTTCTTTTTGGATTCCAGACCTAATCAGTTCCCCTCTACCACCACTCTGCTCCGTCTAGCAGAATTAGTCCTTACTCTTAATAATTTCTCCTTTTGCTCCTCCCATTTCCTCCAAACTAAAGGTGTAGCTATGGGCACCTGTATGGGTCCTAGCTATGCCTGCCTTTTTGTTGGGTTTGTGGAACAATCTATGTTCCGTGCCTATTCTGGTATCTGTCCCCCACTTTTCCTTCGCTACATCGACGACTGCATTGGCGCTGCTTCCTTCACGCATGCAGAACTCGTTGACTTTATTAACTTTCACCCTGCCCTCAAGTTTACCTGGTCCATTTCCGACACCTCCCTCCCCTTTCTAGATCTTTCTGTCTCTGGAGACAGCTTATCCACTGATGTCTACTATAAGCCTACTGACTCTCACAGCTATCTGGACTATTCCTCTTCTCACCCTGTCTCTTGCAAAAACGCCATCCCCTTCTCGCAATTCCTCCGTCTCCGCCGCATCTGCTCTCAGGATGAGGCTTTTCATTCTAGGACGAGGGAGATGTCTTCATTTTTTAAAGAAAGGGGCTTCCCTTCCTCCACTATCAACTCTGCTCTTAAACGCATCTCCCCCATTTCACGTACATCTGCTCTCACTCCATCCTCCCACCACCCCACTAGGAATAGGGTTCCCCTGGTTCTCACCTACCACCCCACCAGCCTCCGGGTCCATATTATTCTCCGTAACTTCCGCCACCTCCAACGGGATCCCACCACTAAGCATATCTTTCCCTCCCCCCCTCTCTCTGCATTCCGCAGGGATCGCTCCCTACACAACTCCCTTGTTGCCAAAATGTATCAGTCTCTGCCGTTCCTTTGGATTCATCAGCTGGACAGAGAGGGGGAGCCTGCCACATGGGCAATGGCTTGTTCCCAATATCATATTTCCCAGGCTTATGTACTGGCTTGTAAATCACATAGACAGCTGGGACATGAAGCCCGTGGTCGACCCTGAGCAACAGAGGGCCTGAAAGGATACAGGAACGGCGCAGGAAATGCTGAGGTGGAAGATCACTGATGACCTTAAATGGCAGAGAAGGCTTGAAGAATCAAACAATAGATTCAGAGATTATACAACCCAGAAACGGGCCATTCAGCCCAACTTTCTCATGCCGGCCAAGATGCCTACCCAGCCTATACTTACCAGCATTTCGCCCTTATCCCTCTAAACCTGATGGCCTGCCTAGGGTTTAGAGGACTGTATACGTGCTGAAGGGAGGAAGGAAAGGGCCCTTGTTTTGCTGCTTGTTGTGCTTTGTGTTGTTGTGTCGAGCACTGTGGGCCAGGTAAGCTGCCATCAGAATGCGTGACGGCACTTGTGGACTGCCCTTGAACCTTTCCTATCCAAGTTCCTGTCCTAATACCTTTGTCCTATTCCTGCTACTATTGTTCACGTTCTTCAGTTCTTCTTTAGGCAATCTCCTAGGATCTTCCATGTCAGGCCAGGCTACTATTCTTGTCTTGAATGAATAATAATATTAATAATACCACAGGACAGTTCAGTACAGGAGCAGAATTGGGCCATTCGGCCCATCAAGTCTGCTTGGCCATTTCATCATGGCTGATTTATTATCTCTCTCAACTCCATTCTCCTGTCTTCTCCCTGTAGCTTTTCCCTTACTGATCAAAAACCTGTCAACCTCCACTTTAAATATACCCAATGACTTGACCTCCTCAGCTGTCTATGGCAAAGAATTCCACAGATTCACCACCCTCTGGCTAAAGAAATTCCTCATCTCTGTTCTAAAGGGCTGTCTTTGTATTCTGAGACTGTGCCCTCTGGTCCTAGACTCACCTGCAATACAAAACATTCATGTTGAACTCAACGAAGGACTGCCTTACGGACTCCAGCTCCAGATTTTTCTGCGGGGTTTACTCCTGAAGCCTTCCCCATGAGCTGGTATAGCTGCAAGGAAGCAGAAGTTTGACATCAGGTCTTTGACGCAGATGCGTTCCCTTACAAATCAGGAGCGGAGCTTGAAAAGCAGCCAACGGGAGTCTTTTGATTGGACAGCAGCACAGATGCAGTAGAAATGTTCTCGTGCGTGACCACAGCAGAGCTTGAAAAACCCAGTCTCCATAATGAGGGAGGTACCATCCAGCAGAGTGGTCATTGTAGGAATGGTTCGAGTCAGAGTGGTAAGGCTTTGACTCAACAGGCTTCAGCAAGAACAGGCAGAGACGAGTTAAGTAGGCAAGTTTATTTCTTATTTAATTCTTGAAAGAATAGCGGGTATGTCTGCAGTGTCAGTGTTCTGTTTTGGCTGTCTGATGTGGGATTTCCAGGAGATTTCCAGCCTCCCTGATGACCACATCTCATGAGGTGCACTGAGATGCAGCTCCTTAGAGACCATGTTAGGGGACTGGAGCTATGGATCAATGACCTTTGACTTGTCAGGGAAAGTAAGGAGGTGATAGACAGGAGCTACAGGGAGGTAGTCACCCCAAGACTACAGCAGACAGGTAAATGGGTGACTGTCAAGAGAGGGAAGGGAAAACATCAGATTGTGGAGAGCACCCCTGTGGCTATCCACCCCCCCCCAACAATAAGTACTGTTTAGAGTATGTTGGTGTGGGGGGGGGGGGTGAGGGAAACAACCTGCCTGGTAGGAGCAACAGCAGCCATGCTCCTGGTACTGAGTCTGCCCCTGTGGCTCAGAAGGGGAGGGAAAGGAAGAGGATGGCAGCAGTAATAGGGGACTCTATCGTCAGGGGGACAGATAGGGGATTCTGTGGGTGCAAAAAGGAAACACGGATGGTAGATTGCCTCCCAGGTGCCAGGGTCCGCGATGTTTCTGAATGTGTCCACAATATCCTGAAAAGGGAGAGTGAGTAGCAAGATGTTGTGGTAGATATTGGTACCAATGACATAGATAGAAAAAGGGAGGAGATCCTGAAAAAAGAATACAGGGAGTTAGGAAGGAAGTTGGGAAGCAGGACCTCAAGGATGGTAACCTGGGAATTGCTGCCCGTGCCACACATCAGTGAGGATAGGAATAGAATGAGGTGGCAGATAAATGCGTGGCTGAAGAATTGGAGCAGGGGGCAGCGATTCAGATTTCAGTATCAGTGAGACTGCTTCTGGGGCAGGTGGGACCTGGACAAAGGGACGGGTTGCCCTTGAATCCAAAGAGGACCAATGTCCTTGCAGGGTAAAGAAATGGCGGTTGAACTTAATAAGTACTTTGCATCAGCCTTCCCTGTGGAAGACACTAGCAATGTGCCAGAGGACTGTGGATGTCAGGGAGCCGGAATGAGTGCCATTGCGATTACAAAGTAAAATGTGCAAAGATAAGGAGAGGCAGTGGATATCACTTGCTTGGATTTTCAGAGGCATTTGATAAGGTGCCACACATGAGGCTTTTTAACAAGATAAAATCCCAAGGCATTACACAAAAGATACTGGTACGGTTAGAAGAAAGTCTGACAGGCAGGAGGCAGTGAGTGGGAATAAAGGGGGCCTTTTCTGGTTGTCTGCCAGTGACTAGTGATGTTCCTCAGGGGTCAGTATTGGGACCGCAACTTTCACGTTGTTTGTCAATGATTTGGACAATGAAATTGATGGCTTTGTGCTAAAGTTTGCGGATGATACGCAGATAAGATGGAGGGATAGGGAGTGTCGAGGAAGCAATGCGATTGCAGCAGGACTTAGACAAATTGGAAGAATGGGTAAAAAAGTGGCAGATGGAATACAGTGTTGGGAAATGTATGATAATGCATTTTGGTAAAAGGAACAATAGTGCGGACTATTATCTAAATGGGGAGAAGGTTCAAGCATCAGAGGTGCAGAGGGACTTAGGAGTCCTCGTGTAAGACTCCCAGAAGGTTAAATTACAAGTTGAGTCTGTGGTAAAGAAGGCAAATGCAATGTTGGCATTTATTTCAAGGGAAATAGAATATAAAAGCAAGGAGATAATGCTGAGCCTTTATAAGACACCAGTCAGGGCTGCACTTGGAGTATTGTCAACAGTTTGGAACCCCTTATCTCGGTAAGGATGTGTCGTCGTTGGAGAGAGTCTAGAGAAGGTTCACAAGGATGATTCTGGGAATGAAGAGGTTAACATATGAGGTGCATTTGGCAGCTTTGGGCCAGTTCTCACTGGAATTTAGAAGTATTCAGGGGGATCTCATTGAACCTTACCAAATGTTGAAGGGACTAGATAAGGTGGATTTGGAGAGGATGTTTCGTATGGTGGGGTATCCAGAACTAGAGGGCACAGCCTCAAAATTGAGGGGTGACCTTTTAGAACAGAGGTAAGGGGGAATGTCTTTAGCCAGAGAGTAGTTATTCTGTGGGATGCTCTGCCACAGACAGTTGTGGCGGCCAAGACAGTGGGTATACTTAAAGCAAAAGTTGATAGTTTTTTGATTGGTCAGGGCATCAAAGGTTATGGTAAGAAGGGATGTGTATAGGGTTGATTGGGTTCCAGGACCAGCAATGACGGAATGGTGGAGCAGATTCGATGGGTTGAATGGCCTCTATCCCCATCCATTCTTTTGAGGTCTTTCAATATTTGATAAGTTTCAATGAGCTCCCCCCCGCATTCTACTAAACTCCAGTGAACACAGGCTCAGAGCTTCAAACGCTTCTCATATGTTAACCCTTTTCATTCTCATGAACCTTCTCAGGACCTGCTCTTATAATAATAATACACAGCAACATTTATGCAAATCTTCAGAAAGCCACAATACTAAACACTAAAATGGGCATAAAGTTCCTAGCACTTAGGAAATGAATGTGTTTGGCCTTGTTTGTACTCCAGATTTTACCAGCTTGAGAAAAAATTACAATGATAAAAATTAAATAAAATTAGAATTAGTTACCTGCATTTGCTTACCCAGATCCCTTGGTGGAGATGGAATAACTTGGATCAGTACTGAATCAGAGCTTGTGACTCATTGGGTAATCCATTTATCACTGAGTTGGGATGTTGCGTATCGGTGTCTCCGACTGCAGGCTTCAATGCGAAATCTTGGCTGATGCTCCCACTGGGGGAGTGGTAGACTTTGGATGTGCCGATATCCGAATCAGATTTAATATGACTGGCATTTGTAGTGCAATTTGTTAACTTTGCAGTAGCAATACCATGTAATACATAATAATAGAGAGAAAAAATGTGACTTACAATAAATATATATATTATATATTTAATTAAATAAGTAGTGCAAAAGAATAGAAACAGAAAGGCAGTGAGGTAGTGTTCATGGGTTCAATGTCCATTCAGAGATCAGATGGCAGAGGGGAAGAAGCTGTTCCTGAATTGTTCAGCGTGTTCCTTCAGGCTTCCATGTACCTCCTCCCTGATGGTAGCGATGAGAAGAGGGCATGTCCTGGGTGATGAGGGTCCTTAACGATGGATGCCTCCTTTTTTGAGGCATCGCTCCTTTTAGATGTCCTGGATACTACGAAGGCTAGTGCCCATGATGGAGCTGACTGAGTTTACAACTCTATGAAACTTACTTTGATCCTGTGCTGTTGGCAACCCACTCTCCCCACCCCCCACACCAGATGGTGTTGCAGCCAGTTAGAATGTTCTCCACAGTACATCTGTACATGCTGATGTGATTTTAAACAGAGCCCCAGCTCTTCTCTGAGGTGCATGTAGTCAAATCCCATTACGTTACTTTGAAGATGTTCCTAGTGTCCCAGCAATATTTACCCAATTAATATCAATACTACAGAGCTGTTGATAGGGACTCACTGTGAGTAAATTAGCTACCACATTTTCATCAATAGGGATTACACTTCACTGCTATTCTATTCTTGTTACTTGCTACCTGTTAAGCCCCTGGCATTTAGGACAGCAATGAAGTTCCTCCATCTTCTCTCCTTGGCCAATACCATCACACATAGATATAAGATTCTTCATTGCTGTTTCCGTAACAGTTCTTGTTTGACCAGTCAGGGTTGTTAGCCCTGACTGAACCCCCGAACCTGGGGAACTCTTGGCATGGCCTCTACCCTTTGACCTGTTTGGCATGGGTGACCCTACCAAGAATCAAAGCTCAAGGCCCTGACTCCAGTCAGCATAGCTCTCCGGGTCATTGAGGCACACAAGCCTCCGAACCCTACAACAAGGTTGTAGTCCTCTTGGAGGATTTTATTCTTGGTTTGAGCTGAAATCATGAATGGTGCTTAGAAAGGAAATTCCTTTCCTAACAGCGGGAAGGTGAGCTAACAGGGTGACATGGTAGAGTGGTGGCAGTGTGGTGGCTAGTGTAACACTTTACAGTGCTAATGATCATGGTTCAATTCCTGCAGTTGCCTGTAAGGAGTTTGTCTGTTCTCCCCATGACCACATAGATTTCCTCTGGGTGCTCTGGTTTCGTCCCACATTCCGAAGATGTACGGGGTTAGGGTTAGTGAGCTGTGGGCTATTGTCACCAGAAACATGGCAAAACTCATGGGCTGCCCTCATGACATCCTTGGACTGTAGGTTAGTGACACAAATTACTTATGTTTCAGTGTTTTGGAGTACGTGTGACAAATAAAACTAATATTTCATGTTATCTTCAATCGTCCATTGCATGGCATGCCCTCACAGGTGCTTGGAAATGACCTCCAATTGACCTGCTGGACTGCTGGATATCAAGAACAGGAAAAGGCCTCATATCTCCACCAAGATCTCTTAATCTGATAATTTCCCCAGAACACACAGAGCTGGGAACCAGGAAAATGCGTTCATTTCCACCCGAGTATTAATCAGAAATGTTAATATAGATATGTGGACTTACATGTTAATGTGTGTGCATTACATCACGTGTTTACATGTATATATGTGTGTGCGTGTACATGCATGGCTTTGTGTGTGTGTGTGTGTGCAATGTAAGAGCATGTGCAAGTTTGTCATTTTAACAGTGTGGCAACCTATGTGCAAGTATGTGTCCATTTGAGATAATGTCTACCAAGATAATTAGATTCACAGAGTTATACAACACGAGAAAGAGCCCTTCAGCCCAATGGGTCTATATTGACCAAGATTCTTGAGTATGAACCTGTACATAATGGTACACATAAATACATAGAGGTATATGAAAGCCTGTGTTTGTGTTGGTGTATGTACGTGAGTGTGTGTGTGTGTGTGTGTGTGTGTGTCTGCACGTGTGTGTGTGTATATGTGTACATATGTACGTGTGTGTGTGTCTGCATATGTGTGTATCTGCGTATGCATGTGTATGTGTGGATCTGTGTGCGTCTGAGTATTTATGCCCAGGTGGGAGCATGTGTGTCTGCCTTTTTTGTGTGTGAGAGAGAGAGTGTGTGTGTGTGTGTGTGTGTGTGTGTGTGTGTGTGTGTGTGTGTGTGAGAGAGAGAGCGAGCGAGCCTGGGACTGAAATGAAGGAAAGGTTAAACACAGAATTCTTTGGAAGAAATGCCATGTATTTTGGAGAACAGCTG
Organism: Mobula hypostoma; assembly: GCF_963921235.1. Classification (NCBI taxonomy): domain Eukaryota; kingdom Metazoa; phylum Chordata; class Chondrichthyes; order Myliobatiformes; family Myliobatidae; genus Mobula; species Mobula hypostoma. The sequence goes on along the minus strand of NC_086098.1, from coordinate 171,466,565 downwards.
AAAGCTGTGTGAACCGCTATATCGGACGATTGCTAAATTTTTGTGGTTTTGAATCTGAAAAGCACATTTTTGACCTTGAGGAAGAATTTGTTTTAATTTCCTATGCTTCACATCACAGCAGAACGGGATTCGTGGATTCTCAGACACAAACGGTGCCGGTCGCCAACAGCTCACCATGTCCAGAGTACTCTGGGGTCTCTTCCCATGACCCCATCACAGTCCTGAAGCAGCTGGTAGAATGAGTGTCTGATATGTCTGTGGTATCACCCTCAGCCCTGACTCAGACTATTGTGGATTACAGGCCCAGTTCAAGGGCAAATATTTAGGCTAAGCCGTCCAGTGTGGTGCTGAGAGAATGCTATGATATCTCCTGATTAAGAACATACAATCAAGGCCTTTTTACTCTTGCAAGCAGCCCAGAATAATCCCACGCCACTATTTCAAAGAAATGCAGTGGGGGTGGAGTGCTACCCTTCAACGAACATCACCGAGGTGAAGTGGGTTCAGACGTCGACTCCCGCTGGCTGAAGCCATGTCTGCAAATGTCTGCAAGTCCACTGGAGAAGTCTAAGCCCAATATTTGCAAACCCGAGCCTGCTGAAGACTGGAGGTCCGTCCTGCGTTGAAGTACTGTCTGTGTGCGCTGGTGGGATGGAGGAACTGGGCTCGTTTTGCTCTTGTTATTTTGTTTTCTGGCGTGTTCTGTTTTGTTCTGCCAAGCATTCTGGGCATGCTAAGTTGGCACCAGAATGTGTGGCGACACTTGCAGGCTACCCCCAGCACATCCTTCGGTGTGTTGGCTGTTAACACAAATGATGGATTTCACTGTACGTTTCAATGTACACGTGATAAATAAACTTGAATCCAGATCCATGAACCTATGAGTACTGACTTACTGCTCGTTACGCCGCGGGTGTTTAGGGCAGCTATGAAGGTCCCCCATTAGGGCTTCCTTCATCATGTCAGTAGCTCAGTTTTCACTACTGTCAGCCATGCAAGTTGCACGTGGAGACTCAGGAACACCAGTCAGATGTAGAAGGATACTTCATTGCTGTTTGTATAACTGTTTTGTTTTTGACAGTCAGTTTTTTAGCCCTCAGCTGAACCCCCGAACCTGGAGGACCGGTGGACCACTCTTAGTCTGGCCTCTATCCTTTGACCTGTTTGGCATGGGTGACCCTACCCAGAGCCAAAGCATGAAGTTCTGACTTGAACCAACATAGCATGCAAGCTTCCAAACCCTACGACAAGGTTGTGGTCCTCTTGGAGGATGAACCCATGGTTACTACTCCTTGTTCCTTTTTTTGCACTATTTATTTATTTTATTATTTATACTATTTTTATAACTTCTTTCTTACTGCTGCCACAAAACATTAAATTTCCTATTATCATTATTAAATGATAATAAATCTGAATCCGATTCTGATTCTCATCGGTCCAGATAGCACAGTAGCGTAATGGTTAGCGTAACGCTTTATAGCACCAGCAATCAAGGTTCAGTTTCCGCCACTGCCTGTACATTTGCCCCGTGACTGTGTGGGTTTCCTCCAGGTGCTCTGGTTTCCTCCCAAAGTCCACAGACGTACCAGTTAATTGGTCACATGGGTGTAATTGGGCAGCACAACATTGGGTTGGAATGGCCTCTTACTACTGTACTGTATCACTAAATACATACATAGAAATGCAACATGCAAAGCAAATTCTCTTCATCTTCCTTTCCTTGAAGAACGTCCATTCCTTTTCAAACACTGCATTGCACGGTCGAGCAGTGGAAGTTCAAAGTTCCAGATAGATTTAGTATCAAGGTACATATACGTCACCATATACTATCCTGAGATTTATTTTCTCCTAGGCATTTACAGTAGATACAAAGAAATACAATAGAATCAATTAAAATCTACACACAAATACTGACAAGCAACCGAAGTTAGAGGAATGAAAGGGAATTCTCATTGAAGTCTATCGAATATTGAAAGACCTAGACAGAGTGGATATGAAGAGGATCTTTCCAATAGAGAGGGAGTCTAGGATCAGAGGGCACACCCACCGTATAGATGGACTTCTCTTCAAAACAAAGACGGGGAGGAATTTCTTTAGGCAGAGGGTGGCGTATCTGTGGAATTAGTTGCCACAGATGGCTGTGGTGGCCATCTCATGGGGTATAATTAAAGTGGAGTTTCACACTCTGTTGGGAGAAAGGTTCAGTCCCAAATGATCTTCGTGTCGCTGTAATTGTCTCCCTGTACAAGAGCAAAGGGGAGCCATTGGATTGCTCAAACTACAGAGGTGCTACCCTGCTGTCCACCGCTGGGAAGATCCTCACCGGAATTCTCTTATACAGATCCATCCCCACCATTGCCAAAGGCAACCTCACAGAATCAGTGTGGATTCAGAGCAACAGAGGCACATCTGACACTATCTTCGTCCTGTGCCAGATACAGGGGAAGTGTGTGAACAGAATGTGGGACTGTACGCGGCATTCATTGACCTGACCAAGGCCTTTGACAGTCATCCATGATGGTTTCTGGAAGATTCTGTCAAAGTTCGGCTGCCCCCTGAAATTCCTCACCATCTTGCAGCAGCTCCATGAAGGCCAAAACTGACTGTTTTGGTTAAATACAACTGTGACCTATCTGACCCATTCTCCATCAGCACCAACACTCTTCGCTATCTTTTTCAGCATGATATTACAGAAAGCAAAAGAGACCACCTCAGAGAGCATCTACATTCAGTTCCGCACAGACGGAAATATCTTAATCTATGCAAGAGTGCATTCTCGAGCTGCTATATTCGGATGACTGCGTTCTTCTCACGCACACAGAGGACGTGCTACAGACTGCAGTCACTCAGTTCACTGAGGCTGCAAGGGCTTTCGGGTTAACATTAGTCTGAAGAAAACAGAAGATCCTCCATCAGAAGCCCCCTCATGGCGTTTGCAACCCACTTCGGATCACCACTGATGAGCACCCTCTCACTACGGTTGAGCTGTTCACCTGCCTGGCCAGCGTCCTCTCCAACGACACCACCAAGATAATGGACGTTGACAATTGACTCTCCAGAGTTAGCAGTGTCTTTGGGAGCCTCCAGAGGAGTGTGTGGAAGAACCACCAGCTGTTTGTCAACAAAATTCCAGGTGTACAGGGCTGCCGTTGTCATAACACTGCTATACGGCTCCAAAGTCTGGGTCTTGTACCGCAAGCAAATCCAGTCGCTCGAGCACTTCCATCAGCACTGTCCCCATTCCATCATGGGTACCAGCTGGCAGGATCATATCTCCAACAACAAGGTCCTGGAGAAGGCTCAACGTCCAAGCTTTGCTGCTCAGACAGCTCCGCTGGCCAGGCCACGTGTCTTGCATGGACAACTCCAGGTTACCGAAAGCAGTACTCTACAGAGAACTCTCTCAGGGCAAGAGAGATTATGGTGGCCCGCGCAAGAGGTACAAAGACCAACATAAGCAGCAGCTGTCTCGGGCAAATATCGAGCAGGCGGCTTGTGACAGAGGCTGCTGGAGAACACAGACCCACAGAGCAGCCAAGAGTTTTGAGGAATCCAGAAGAGGGACTGCTGAAGAGGAGAGGAGAGTCGGGAAGGATCCTACTACCCAAGTACCCACATCCCAGCTGCTCACTAGTCCCTACTGCACCGGAGTCTGCAGATCCAGAAATGGCCTCTACAGTCACCAACAATCGTGCTGTCACACCTGAGGACTCTTCTTCCCTCCTGATCTTCGCAAGCGAAGAACCAGCCATCATGATTGGTTCTTGATTAGTAAGGGTGTCAAAGGTTACAGGGAGAAGGCAGAAGAATGAGGCTGAGAGAGATAATAAATCAGCCATGATGGAATGGCAGAGCAGACCCTATAGGCCAAATGGTCTCACTCTGCTCCCATGTCTTATGGTCTAAATGTGATCTAAGTGACTTTGACCGTGGAATGATTGTTGATGCTAGATGGAGTGGGTTGAGTATCTCAGAAACTATTGATCTTCTGGGATTTTCATGCACAACAGTCTCCAGTGTTTACAGAGAAAGGTGTGAAAATAAAAAAACAGTCAGTGAGTGGCAGTTCTGTGGATGAAACTGCCTTGTGGATGAAGAGGTCAGAGGAGAATAGCCAGACTGGTTCACACTGACAGGAAGGTGACAGTAACTCAAATAACCACGCGTTACAACAGTGGTGTGCAGAAGAGCATCTCTGAACGCACAACACATCGAACCCTGAAGTGAATGGGCTACAGCAGCAGAAGACCATGAACAGACAATCAGTGGCCACTTTATTAGGTACAGAAGGCATTTAGAGTACATTTCTAGAATGCAACTTCATCCCAGCAATCACACGAGGGTAAAGCCCAGAGCAAAGGCAAACATTCAGTTTCACCATTCTCCGGGGAAAAAAATATTTATCTGTGATGTTGTTTGGAAAAGCCGCATACTAGATGGTCAGTGGGGAAAGCAATGTTTCCAAGAGCTTCACAATCAACTGTTTTCCAAAACATGCACTTCTTTGTCAATTGTCTTGACTTTAACCTGCTCTTATCTGGTTATGGAGATATCGTCGTCATCTTTTGAAATCAGAGCAGTGATTCACCGAAAAAAACAATAAAAGGTGAAGAAAGAGAACATTGTGGGTTGAGCAATTGAGAAATTTACAGTAAAGGAGGGGACCATTTAGTGTGATGGATTTACAGCACCAGCAATTACCGACAGGGGCCCGATTCCTGCTGCTGAGTTGAAATGTTCTCCCTGTGACCACGGAGGTTTCTTCTGAATGCACCATGTCCTCACACTTCTCAAAGAACTACGGGTTAGGGTTAGCAAGTTGAGGGCATTCTCTGTTAGAGAACTACGGGTTAGGGTTAGCGAGTTGTGGGCTGGCTCTTTTAGAGAACTACGGGTTAGGGTTAGCAAGTTGAGGGCATTCTCTGTTAGAGAACTACGGGTTAGGGTTAGCGAGTTGTGGGCATTCTCTGTTAGAGAACTATGGGTTAGGGTTAGCGAGTTGTGGGCTGGCTCTGTTAGAGAACTACAAGTTAGGGTTAGCGAGTTGAGGGCGTTCTCTGTTAGAGAACTATGGGTTAGGGTTAGCGAGTTGAGGGCATTCTCTGTTAGAGAACTATGGGTTAGGGTTAGCGAGTTGTGGGCTGGCTCTGTTAGAGATCTACGGGTTAGGGTTAGTGAGTTGAGGGCATTCTCTGTTAGAGAACTATGAGTTAGGGTTAGCGAGTTGAGGGCGTTCTCTGTTAGAGAACTACGGGTTAGGGTTAGCGAGTTGTGGGCATTCTCTGTTAGAGAACTACGAGTTAGGGTTAGCGAGTTGAGGGCGTTCTCTGTTAGAGAACTACGGGTTAGGGTTAGCAAGTTGAGGGCATTCTCTGTTAGAGAACTACGAGTTAGGGTTAGCGAGTTGAGGGCGTTCTCTGTTAGAGAACTACGGGTTAGGGTTAGCAAGTTGTGGGCATTCTCTGTTAGAGAACTACGAGTTAGGGTTCGTGAGTTGAGGGCGTTCTCTGTTAGAGAACTATGGGTTAGGGTTAGCGAGTTGTGGGCTGGCTCTGTTAGAGAACTACGAGTTAGGGTTAGCGAGTTGAGGGCGTTCTCTGTTAGAGAACTACGAGTTAGGGTTCGTGAGTTGAGGGCGTTCTCTGTTAGAGAACTATGGGTTAGGGTTAGCAAGTTGTGGGCATTCTCTGTTAGAGAACTACGGGTTAGGGTTAGCGAGTTGTGGGCATTCTCTGTTAGAGAACTACGAGTTAGGGTTAGCGAGTTGAGGGCGTTCTCTGTTAGAGAACTACGGGTTAGGGTTAGCGAGTTGTGGGCTGGCTCTCTTAGAGAACTATGGGTTAGGGTTAGCAAGTTGAGGGCATTCTCTGTTAGAGAACTACGGTTTAGGGTTAGCAAGTTGTGGGCATTCTCTGTTAGAGAACTACGGGTTAGGGTTAGCGAGTTGAGAGCGTTCTCTGTTAGAGAACTACGAGTTAGGGTTAGCGAGTTGTGGGCGTTCTCTGTTAGAGAACTACGAGTTAGGGTTAGCGAGTTGTGGGCGTTCTCTGTTAGAGAACTACGGGTTAAGGTTAGCAAGTTGTGGGCATTCTCTGTTAGAGAACTACGGGTTAGGGTTAGCGAGTTGAGAGCGTTCTCTGTTAGAGAACTACGAGTTAGGGTTAGCGAGTTGAGAGCGTTCTCTGTTAGAGAACTACGAGTTAGGGTTAGCGAGTTGTGGGCGTTCTCTGTTAGAGAACTACGAGTTAGGGTTAGCGAGTTGTGGGCGTTCTCTGTTAGAGAACTACGAGTTAGGGTTAGCGAGTTGTGGGCGTTCTCTGTTAGAGAACTACGGGTTAGGGTTAGCGAGTTGAGGGCATTCTCTGTTAGAGAACTACGGGTTAGGGTTAGCGAGTTGTGGGCGTTCTCTGTTAGAGAACTATGAGTTAGGGTTAGCGAGTTGTGGGCGTTCTCTGTTAGAGAACTACGAGTTAGGGTTAGCGAGTTGAGGGCGTTCTCTGTTAGAGAACTACGAGTTAGGGTTAGCGAGTTGAGGGCATTCTCTGTTAGAGAACTATGGGTTAGGGTTAGCGAGTTGTGGGCATTCTCTGTTAGAGAACTACGGGTTAGGGTTAGCAAGTTGTGGGCGTTCTCTGTTAGAGAACTACGGGTTAGGGTTAGCGAGTTGTGGGCTGGCTCTGTTAGAGAACTACGAGTTAGGGTTAGCGAGTTGAGGGCGTTCTCTGTTAGAGAACTACGGGTTAGGGTTAGCGAGTTGTGGGCATTCTCTGTTAGAGAACTACGGGTTAGGGTTAGCAAGTTGTGGGCATTCTCTGTTAGAGAACTACGGGTTAGGGTTAGCGAGTTGTGGGCATTCTCTGTTAGAGAACTACGGGTTAGGGTTAGCGAGTTGTGGGCATTCTCTGTTAGAGAACTACGGGTTAGGGTTAGCGAGTTGAGGGCATTCTCTGTTAGAGAACTACGGGTTAGGGTTAGCGAGTTGTGGGCATTCTCTGTTAGAGAACTACGGGTTAGGGTTAGCAAGTTGAGGGCATTCTCTGTTAGAGAACTATGAGTTAGGGTTAGCGAGTTGAGGGCATTCTCTGTTAGAGAACTACGGGTTAGGGTTAGCGAGTTGTGGGCGTTCTCTGTTAGAGAACTACGGGTTAGGGTTAGCGAGTTGTGGGCTGGCTCTGTTAGAGAACTACAAGTTAGGGTTAGCGAGTTGAGGGCATTCTCTGTTAGAGAACTACAAGTTAGGGTTAGCGAGTTGTGGGCTGGCTCTGTTAGAGAACTACGGGTTAGGGTTAGCGAGTTGAGGGCGTTCTCTGTTAGAGAACTACGGGTTAGGGTTAGCAAGTTGTGGGCGTTCTCTGTTAGAGAACTACGGGTTAGGGTTAGCGAGTTGAGGGCGTTCTCTGTTAGAGAACTACGGGTTAGGGTTAGCAAGTTGTGGGCGTTCTCTGTTAGAGAACTACGGGTTAGGGTTAGCGAGTTGAGGGCATTCTCTGTTAGAGAACTACGGGTTAGGGTTAGCAAGTTGTGGGCATTCTCTGTTAGAGAACTACGGGTTAGGGTTAGCAAGTTGTGGGCTGGCTCTGTTAGAGAACTACGGGTTAGGGTTAGCGAGTTGTGGGCTGGCTCTGTTAGAGAACTACAAGTTAGGGTTAGCGAGTTGAGGGCATTCTCTGTTAGAGAACTACAAGTTAGGGTTAGCGAGTTGTGGGCTGGCTCTGTTAGAGAACTACGGGTTAGGGTTAGCGAGTTGAGGGCATTCTCTGTTAGAGATCTACGGGTTAGGGTTAGCGAGTTGTGGGCGTTCTCTGTTAGAGAACTACGGGTTAGGGTTAGCAAGTTGTGGGCGTTCTCTGTTAGAGAACTACGGGTTAGGGTTAGCGAGTTGAGGGCGTTCTCTGTTAGAGAACTACGGGTTAGGGTTAGCAAGTTGTGGGCGTTCTCTGTTAGAGAACTACGGGTTAGGGTTAGCGAGTTGAGGGCATTCTCTGTTAGAGAACTACGGGTTAGGGTTAGCAAGTTGTGGGCATTCTCTGTTAGAGAACTACGGGTTAGGGTTAGCAAGTTGTGGGCTGGTTCTGTTAGAGAACTACGGGTTAGGGTTAGCGAGTTGTGGGCTGGCTCTGTTAGCACCAGAAGTGTGGCAACACTCACTGACTGCCCCCGGCACGTCCTCGGATTGTGTTGTCCGTGAACACAAACGATGCATCTCACGGTACAAGTAAAGTTTGGTGGCATGTGTGGGTTGTCCCCAGCACAATCCTCAGGCTGTTTATTGGTTTATTTAGTGATACAGCAAGGAGTAGGCTCTGCTGGCTCTTTGAGCCACACTGTCCCAGCAAGCCCCAATTTAACCCTAAAGTAACCACAGGACAACTTACAATGACTATTCAACCTCCCCCAGTACATCTTTGGACTGCGGGAAGAAACCTTTTGTCAGTCATTGATGCAGAACGACACATTGCGCTGTATGTTTCAATGTGCATGTGACAAATCAAGTTCTACTAATATTTAAGAGTTAAGATCTATCTGCCTAACTCCACAACCTTGCTCCCCATCTAGTCTGACAGGCACATGGAATGCTCACTCTGGTACTCATTACCTGTGGAAAGGATCTACCTCCAATGTCTCTTTAGGCTCTGAGATCCAAGCCCCCAGATGTTTCTGGGCACAACTAAAGCCCCCCCCCCACTCTCATCTTTCCACCAATTACTTGCAAGTTATCCCCATGGGGTGTATGGAGGGGTAGCATCTCTGGTGGGGGAACATATCGCGTCCTTTTCAAGATGGTTAGTCCACCTTTGGTCCCCACCTGGCACTCAGCTCTCACCTGTGGCTCCCCGTAGCTGTTTGCATGCGATAGCGGCCACACCCCAGCCAACGGCTTCAACAAGCCGGCTAAACCAGGTGAGGGTAGCCGATGGGTCTCAAACCCTCAGTGAGATAGGGAGTTGTCAATCCCAGCATGTGAAGATAGACTCCGGTGGATTGAGTGGACGAGACCAATGGAAGGTTCAACAGTCAAGAAGACGGTCTCTGCAAGCATTATGGAACATGTAGAGCAGGACAAGACACAGAAGATGTCCTGGTCATCCACTGCACCTAGTTCCATCTCTAGCTGTCTCGACTCTGTCTTTCCACTGGATCCAGATGGGAATTGGGAAGAGAGAGTGAGGCTGACGCTGCGCAACTCTCCCTCATTTAAAACCAAATTTCACGCTAGTCTCGACACCATAAAGGGTGTCGATGTCTTCTTCAATGGAACGATGGGCGAACCTAATAATATCCCCATGAACTTCAACCTTTCTGCTAAACACAAGAACGGGAAGAGGGAGTAAGCCATTCAGCCCACAAGTCTGTCCCACCCTTCATTATGGTCAAGGCTGATCTAGAACACAGGACAAAGATCAGTACCGCACAGCAAAAGGCCCTTCAGCCCACAACGTCTGTGTCAGACTAATTAAACTACTAACTAAATGCCTAACTAAACTAATCCCTTCTGCCTACACAATGTCCACATCCCTTCAATCTCTGCACATTCATGTGCCTATGGAAGAGCCACTTAAACGTACATCTAGCAGATTTCTACGGATTTACCGTGGAGAGTATTCTGAATGGCTGCATCACCACCTGGTATGGAGGTTCCAGTGCACAGGATCACGAGGGTCTGCAGAGGGTCGTAGACTCAGCTAGCTCAAACACGGGCACAAGCCTCCCCTCCGTCGGCGACATCTTCAAGAGCTGTTGCCTCAAGAAGACAGCATCCATAAAGACTCTCACCATCCGGGACCTGCCCTCTGCCCATTCCTGCCATCAGGGAGGAGGTACAGGAGACTGAAGCACCACTTCTTGCTCTCCTCCATTAGATTTCTAAATGGTCCATGGACGCATGAACATTATCTTATCACCGTCCTGAAGAAGGATCTCGGCCCAAAACTTCGACTGTTTATTCATTTCCATAGATGCTGCCTGGCCTGCTGAGTTCCTCCAGCATTCTGTGTGTGTTACTGTCTTATTAGTCCTTTGTTTTTGCACTATTTACTGATAATTGTAATTTTAAAGTTAATTTAATGTTTTTGCACTGTACTGCTGCCTCAAAACAAATGTCACGTCAACTAAGTCAGTGATAATTAACTTGATTCTGATTCTGAGGTACAAACTGTGCTCACAACCCTACCGGTTTTGGGAAAGATTTGTATTTTCTTGACTAGCTGCTCAGAATCATTTGCATATCACTAAAAATAAAAAGACAGCACTTGAATAGCAACTTTCACATCCCTATTAGGGCATTCCAAAGGGGCTCAAATCATAAACACAAGTAGGTCTGCAGATGCTGGAAGTCCCGAGCAACACACACAAACTGCTGGAGGAACTCAGCAGAAACAAGAGAAAGTCTGCAGATGCTGTAAGTCCGAGCAACACATGCAAAATGCTGGAGGCACTCAGCAAGTCAGGCGGCATCTCTGGAAATGAATAAACAGTCAATGTTTCGGGTTGAGACCCTTCTTCAGGACCAAAGGGCCTTGCAGTCAGCAGACCACTTTTGAGCAAACACAGCCCCACCTGCCTTGAACTATCTCACCTGGGTCGCACTTCGAAATGAAGTTTAATGTTGCAGCAAAAGTAAAGAGGGGTGTTGGGGGGCGGGGGGAAGAAACTGTTCCTAAAATGTTGAGTGTGTGTCTTCAGGCTCCTCTACCTCCTTGCTGATGATAGCAATGAGAAGAGGGCATCTCTTGGGTGATGGGCATCCTTAATGATGGATGTCACCTTTCTGAGGCACCACTGTTTGAAGGTGTCCTCAGTGCTGGGGAGACTAGTGCCCATGATGGAGCTGGCAGAGTTTACAACTTCCTGCAGCTTTTTATGATCCTGTGCAGTGGCCCCTCTGTACCAGACAGTGATACAACCAGTTAGAATTCTCTACATGGTATACCTATAGACATTTGTGAGTGTCTTTGGTAATATACATACCAAATCTCCTCAAACTCCCAAGAGCTACAAAATAGTGAGGTGGTCTCCATGGCTTCATGGGCTATTCAGAAATCTGATGGCAGAGGGGAAGAAACTGCTTCTAAAATGTGTGTGTCTTCAGGCTCCCATACCTCCTACCTAGACCATAAGATACAGGAGCGGTATTAAGCCATTCAGCCCATGGAGTCTGCTCTGAAATTCCATCATAGTTGATTTATTATCCTTCTCAACTCCATTCTCCTGCCTACCCCTCATAATCTTGGACATCCTTACTAATCAGGAACCTGTCAACCTCCACGTTAAATATACCCCTTGACCTGGCACAGCCATCCACAGCCGTCCGTGGCAATGAATTCTACAGATCCACTACCGTCCAGCTAAACAAAATTCCTCCTCACCTCTGTTCTAAAGGGACGTCCCTGCATTCTGAGGCTGACCCCGATCAACACTTGCCACTGTGTCCTTGGCCAGGCAATGTGCAGGAGTGAAGGGTAGGAGTAACTGACAGGGGGTGGGGTGGTATTGATGGAATTTTCTTCTCCGCAGCGAGCCAGCAAGACAAAGATTAGCTTTATTTGTCATATGTACCTTGAAAATCAAAATATAGGATAAAATGTGTCACTTGTGTCGAGACCAGCACAGTCCGAGGACGCGCTGGGAGGAAGCCCACACTTCTGGTGCCAACATAGCACGTCCACAACTTTTTAACCCTATCCTGTACGCATTTTAGAATGTGGGAGGAACGCCACTCAGTCACTGGGAGAACGTACAAATTCCTTACAGACACCAGCCAGAATCAGAACTCAGAACATTACAGCACAGTACAGGCCACTCTTTCCCTCATTATTGCACCGATCTTTTAACCCACTCCAAGTTCAATCTAACCTTTCCCTTCTACACAACTCTCCTGAAGGAAGGTTTCAGCCCAAAACATCAACTGTTTGTTCTTTTCTATGGATGCTACCTGACCTGCTGAGTTCCTCCAACACTTTGTGTTGCTCAATAGTTTGCTATCATCCATGTGCCTATCCGATCTATTATCATGTGCCTATAGTTTCCTAAATAACCTCAAATGTATCTGCCTCTACCACTGCCCCTGACAGGGTGTCCCACGCAACCACCATGTACAGAGACTTGGATGACTCAGGGGCAGGAATGGCTGCTGAGTGTGACAGGCTTTAGATGTTTCAGAAAGAACAGGGAGGGAGGCAAAAGAGGTTGGGAGTGGCACTGCTAATGAGGGATAGTATCACGGCTGCAGAAAAGGAGGAAGTCATGGAGGGATTGTCTACTGAGTCATTGTGAGTGGAAGTCAGAAACAGGAGGGGGCAATAACTCTACTGGATGTTTTTTATAGACCTCCTAATAGTAACAGAGACATCGAGGAGCAGTTAGGGAGGCAGATTTGGGAATGGTGCAATAATAGTAGGTTTGTTGTGATGGGTGATTTTAACTTTACTGATATTGTCTGGCATCTCCTTAGAGCAAATGGAGTGGAGTTTGTTAGATATGTTCAGGAAGGTTTCCTGATGCAATATGTAGATAAGCAAACTAGAGGGGAATCCTGTATTGATTTGGTATTGGGAAATGAACCTGGTCAGGTGTCAGATCTCTCAGAGGGAGAGCATTTTGGAGGGAGAGATCACAACTCTATATCCTTTACCATAGCGTTGGAGCAGACAATTTGGGAAAACATTTAATTGGGATGGGGGAAATATGCTGCTATTAGGGAGGAATTTGGGAACATAAATTGGCAGCAAATGTTCTCAGGGAAATGCATGGCAGAAATGTGGCAAATGTTCAGCATAGGTATGTTCCATTTACGCAGTGAAAGGATGGTAGGGTAAAAGAATCATGGTGTACAAAGGATGTAGAAAATCCAGTTAAGAAGAAAAGAAAACTTTATGAAAGATTCAAGAAACTAGGTACTTTTAGAGCTCTAGAAAATAACAAGGATGCCAGAAAGAAACTCAAGAATGAAATTAGGAGAGCTACCAGGGTCCAAGAGTAGGCCTTGATGAGCAAGATTAAGGAAAATCCCAAGGCATTCTACAAGTATGTGAAGAGCAAGAGGATGAGCCGTGTGAGAATAGGACCAATCAGGTGTGATAGTGGAAACGTATACATGGAGTCGGGGGAGGTAGCGTGGGTACTTAGTGAGTCATTTGCTTCGGTATTCACCAGTGAAAAGGACCAAGGCAACGGTGGGGATGAGTTACAACATACTGAAAAACTTGAACATATAGACATTAAGAAAGAGATTGTGCTGGAGCTTTTGAAAGGTATTAAGTTAGATAAATTGCTGGGACTGGAGGACATATACCCCAGGCTACTGTGGGAAGCAAGGGAGATTGTTGAGCCTCTGGCGATGATCTTTGCATCATCAATAGGGGTGGGAGAAGTACCAGAGGATTGGAAGGGTGGCAAACATTGTTCCTTTGTTCAAGAAAGAGAGTAGAGATAACCCAGGAAATCATAGACCAGTGAATCTGACTTTAGTGGTGGGAAAGTTGTTGAAGATATTCCTGCGAGGCAAAATTTATGAGCATTTGGAAAGACATAATCTGATTAGGCAGAGTCAATATATGGCTTTGTCAAGGGCAGGTCGTGCCTTATGAACCTGATTGAATTCTTGGAGGATGTAACAAAACACATTGATGAAGGTAGAGCAGTGGATGTAGTGTACTGTATATGGATTTCAGTAAGGCATTTGATAAGTTTCCCCAAGCAAGGCTCATTTAGAAAATAATGAGGCATGGGATACAAGGAGATCTTGCTTTGTGGATCCAGAATCGGCTTGCCCACAGAAGGCAAAGGGTGGTTGTAGATGGTGCGTATTCTGCATGGAGGACGGTGACCAGTGGTGTTCTGCAGGGATCTGTTCTGGGACCCCTCCTCTTTGAGATTTTTATAAGTGACCTTAGAAAAATAGAGGGCTATGCGGTAGGGAAATTCTAGGCAGTTTCTGGAGTAGGCTACATGGTCGACATGATATTGTGGGCCGAAGGGCCTGTAACGTGCTGTAGATTTCTATGTTTCTCCATGTAAAGAGCTTACCTTTGCCTTTCCTCTATACTTCCATGCACACACCATCCTCTGTGTAAAAAACTTATATCCGACATCCCATCTATACTTTCCTCCAATCACCTTAATATGATAACTGCTAGTATTCACCAGAATTGAACCCTGATCTTCCGATCGTTGGTGCTCTAAAGCATTATGCTCACTCTACACTACTGCTTTGTCCTGTAAAAGCTTAAAATGTTAAAATAAATTGTGGAGCTTTAGCAAAAACATGCAGAGCTCATTTCTTTGTGCTGTTATGAGCGTGTTAGGCTGCATGGCCACCTCTTGCGATATGATTATGTGATCAGATAAACACTGTAATCATGACTTCAGCCACAAAGTTATAGGCAAACTGTCAAAGTCAAAGTCAAATTCCCGTTCCAACATGTTGGTCCATGGCTTCCTCTTGTATCGTGATGAGGCCACCCTCAGGGTGGAGGAGCAACACCGTATATTCTGTCTGGGTAGCCTCCAACCTGATGGTATGAATATCAATTTCTCCTTCCGTTAAACAAATTTCATCTCCCCATTCCTCTATTCCCCACTCTGACCGTTTACCTCTTCTCGCCTGCCTATTACCATATAACTATATAACCATATAGCAATTACAGCATGGAAACAGGCCATCTCGGCCCTTCTAGTCCGTGCCGAACTCCTACTCTCACCTAGTCCCACCGACCTGCACTCAGCCTATAACCCTCCACTCCTTTCCTGTGCATATATCTATCCAATTTAACTTTAAATGACAACATCGAACCTGCCTCAACCATTGCTGCTGGAAGCTCGTTCCACACAGCTACCACTCTCTGAGTAAAGAAGTTCCCCCTCATGTTACCCCTAAACTTTTGCCCTTTAACTCTCAACTCATGTTCTCTTGTTTGAATCTCCCCCGCTCTCAGTGGAAAAAGCCTATCCACATCAACGCTATCTATCCCCCTCATAATTTTAAATACCTCTATCAAGTCCCCCCTCAACCTTCTACGCTCCAAAGAATAAAGACCTAAACTTTCCTTTAGGCCCCCTCCACCTTCCCTTTTTCCTATTAACCACACTCCCCTGCTATCAGATTCCTCCCTCTCCAGCCCTTTACCTTTTCCACCTGCCTGACTTCACCTATCAACTTTCGTCTCTATCTCACCAACATACTACCTTGAAGTTCATTTTCTTTTTAGGCATTTACAGTCATCAGTCACAGTTATTCCAGAGGAAGTGGTAGAGGCGACTATGCTAACAGCATCCATGGGTTAGCGGTTAGCGCGGCATCATTACAGCTTGGAGTTTGGAGTTCAATTCCAGTGCCTTTCTGTGAGGAGTCTCCCTGTGGAATGCATGGATTTTCTCCATGTCCTCCGCTTTCCTCCCACAGTCCAAAGACGTACCGGGCAGGTCATTCATTGTGAGTTGTCCCACGGTTAGGTTAGGAGTAATCGGGTTTGTTGGGGTTGCTGGAGCAGAGTGGCTTGATAGGCTGGAAGGTCCTACTCTGTGCTATATCTCTAAATAAATAAAAACAAAATAAAACATTTTAAAGACAATTGGACAGGCACATGGATAGGAATGGTTCTGAGAGACTTGAGTTCAAAGCAAAGTTATAATCGAAATGCACATATGTCACCATACACAACCCTGAGATTTGCTTTCTTGCAGGCATTCACAGCAGAACAAAGAAATACAACAGAGTCAATGAAAAACTATTGAATGAAACCTATCAGATATTGAAAGGCCAAGATAGAGTGGACGTGGAGAGGATGTTTTCTGTTATGGGAAGTCTAGGACCAGAGGGTCAAACCTCAGAATAGAGGGTTGAAATTTCTCGTCCCCAGCTTGAATATATTGAGGCAATTACTCCCAATTCAAAGTTCAAAGTAAGTTTATTATCAAAGTATTTATCACCATATACCACCCTGAGATACACTTTATTGCAGGCATTCACAGTAGGACAAAGAAACACTATAGAATCAATGAAAAATACACACAAAGACTGGCCAGCAACCAATGGGCAGAAGACAAACTGTGCAAATACAGAAGAAGTAGTAATAATAGGAAATAAATAAAGAATACTGAGAACATGAGTTGTAGAGTCTTTGGAAGTTAGCCCAGAGGTTGTGGAATCAGTTCAGTGCTAAGGTGAGTGAAGTTATCCACACTGAATCAGGAGACTAATGGTTGAGGGGTAATCATCATCTTCATTATATCATGAATATCAATTGCTCCTTCTGGTAAACAAATCCTCCTCCCCACCCCCCACCCCCATCCTCTATTCCCCAGTCTGATCTTTTACTTCTCCTCATCTGCCTGTTACTTACCCTGGGTCCCCACATCCTTCCCTTTCTCCCTTGGTCCACTCTTCTCTCCTATCAGATTCCTTCCTCTCCAGCCCTTTACCTTTCCCACCCACCTGGCCTCAACTATCACCTTCCAGCCAGCTTTTTATTCTGGCATCTTCTCCCTTACTTCTCAGTCTTGAAGAAGGATTTCATCCCGAAAAATCAACTGTTTATTCATTTCCATATCTGCTGCCTGACCTGCTGAGTTTCTCCAGCATCTTCTGTGTGTTGTTCTGGGGATTTCCAGCATCTGCAGACTTTCTCATGCTTTGTGCAGTATGACGTGGGCGATCATGGTCTATAACCATGACTGTTCTTGGCTAATTTTTCTACAGAAGTGGTTTTCCATTACAAATGTGAGGGATCATCAGGGTCTCTTGTCCTGCCATTACAGACATTTACACCACACGCTGCGTCTGCAAAGCTAACAGTATTGTGAAGGACTCCACACACCCCTCATACAAACTCTTAGACAATAGATAATAGACAATAGGTGCAGAAGTAGACCATTTGGCCCTTCAAGCCTGCACCGCCATTCTGAGATCATGGCTGATCATCTACTATCAATACCCGGTTCCTGCCTTGTCCCCATAACCCTTGATTCCCCTATCCACAAGATACCTATCTAGCACCTTCTTGAAAGCATCCAGAGAATTGGCCTCCACTGCCTTCTGAGGCAGCACGTTCCACACCTCCATAACTCTCTGGGAGAAGTTCCTCCTCAACTCTGTCCTAAATGACCTACTCCTTATTCTTAAACGATGCCCTTTGGTACTGGACTCTCCCAGCATCTGGAACATATTTCCTGCCTCTATCTTGTCCAATCCCTTAATAATCTTATATGTCTCAATCAGATCCCCCCTCAATCTCCTTAATTCCAGCATGTACAAGCCCAGTCTCTCTAACCTCTTTGCGTAAGACAGTCCGGACATCCCAGGAATTAACCTAGTGAACCTACGCTGCACCTCCTCCACAGCCAGGATGTCCTTCCTTCACCCTGGAGACCTCTTCTCCCTCCTGCCATCTGGCAAAAGGTACCAAAGCATTCGGGCTCTCACGACTAGACTGTGTAACAGTTTCTTCCCCCAAGCCATCAGATCCCTCAATACCCAGAGCCTGGACTGACACCAACCTATACACACACTCAATTGAACACCACTCCACTCCCTTTGCAATTTTTGCTCATTTTTCTCAATTCTTGCTAAAACATTGCTTACATTTACATCATTTATTATTATATTGTAATTTGTCCTTTACTGTGCCTATTGTCTTGTTTATTAATTATTGTACTGTCTTGTACCGTGCACTTTATGTGGTCCCGTGTAGGTCTGAAGTCTAGTGTAGTTTTGTGTTGTTTCACATGGTCTAGTGTAGTTTTATGTTGTTTCATGTAGCACCATGGTCCTGGAGGAACATTGTTTCATTTTTACTGTGTACTGTACCAGCAGTTATGGTTGAAACGACAATAAAAGTGACTTGAACTTGAACAAGATGGGTGACCCCCAGCCATTATCAATACTCTTCAGAGATTGTCTGCCTGGTACCAGTGGTCGCATAACCAGGATTTGTGATATGCACCGGCTGCTCATGTATGGATGCTGCTTTTGATGATGGATTTTAGTCTATAAAAGCAGAGAATGGAAGGTACAGTAACTACACAGTAAATTAGATAATAAAGTCACCTCAGTCACTGACAGAACTGTGGGCATGGTTTGACTGTCAGGAAATTGCCCAATCATCTCCAGTCTGTCTGGTAAACGTTTTATCATCATATTAAGCCATCTCATAAAATTGTATTGTCTGGTTTATGCCTTGAGAGGCCCAAATTGGACTATATCATCTCCCTCACTGCCAGCAGACAAGTATGAACAGGTACAAAGCCGTTTGTTCCCCACACAAGCGGCATAACACTTAAGATCTTCTCAAGCTGTAAAGGAAACAGAAATGAGACCTTAAGTCCTGTATAATTTTTAAGGAACTCACAGCAATATGGGAATGGTGGAGTGAAATTCAAGGAATGCTCCAGTAGAAATACTGAAAAATGTTCCAAGTCCCTAAAAGAATTAAGGATATGTGAAGAAAGGATGTAAGACCATAGACCATAATTCATAGGAGAAGAATTAGGCTATTCAGTCCATTGAGTCTGCTCTACCATTCTATCATGGCTGATTTATTAACCCCCTTAACCACAGTCTCTTGCTTTCTCCCCATAATCTTTGCCATCCTTACTAATCAAGAACCTTTAAATATACCCAATAACTTGGCCACCACAGCCATCTGGGGCAATGAAGTCCATAGATTCACCACCTTCTGACTAAATAAATTCCTCTTCATCTCTGTTCTCAGGGAACTGTGCTCTCTGGTCTGAGACTCCCTTGCCATAGGAAACATCCTCTCCACACCCGCTCTATCTAGGCCTTTCAATATTCGATACGTTTCAATGAGATACCCCTTCTTTATTCTAAACTCCAGTGAGTACAAACCCAAAACCATCAAGAGTCCCTCATATGTTAACTTATTCATTCCTGAGATCATTCTTATGAACCTCCTCTGGGTCCTCTCCAATGCCAGCACCTTTCTCAGAAAATGGGCCCAAAACTACTCACCACATTCCAAGTGCAACCCAACCAATGCCTTATAAAGTCTCAGCTTTATAATGCAAGACCATAAGCCATAGGACCAGAATTAGGCCATTCAGCCCATTGAGTCTGCTCCGCCATTTCATCATGGCTGATCCGTTTCCCTCTCAACCCCATTCTTCTGCCTTCTTCCCACAACCTTTCATGCCCTGACTAATCAAGAACCTATCAACCTCTGCTTTAAATGCACCCAGTGACCTGGTCTCCACAGCCGTGTGTGGCAAATGAATTCTACGGATTCACCACCTTCTGGCTAAAGAAATTCCTCCTTGTCTCCATTCTAAATGGATGCCCCACTATTCTGAGGTTGTGCCCTCTGGTCCTAGACTCCCCCTCTATAGGAAACATTATTCTATCTAGGCCTTTCAATATTTGATATGTTTCAATAGGGATCACATTGAAACCTATAACTAATTAATGTGGCTGAACTATTCAATAACGAAATCATGGAGGAAGTAGAATTCTGGAACTCTCCCCCAAAGGCGGGGGGGGGGGGCCTTAGATGTTAATGAATTACCAATAATCTGGCAAGATATTTGGAGTAAAGATTGGTCAAGTTGCTATTGAAACAGAAGTATGTCGACGGGGGAATGATTGACCGATAAATGTTTCCACGTGAGTTTCAGGAGCCTCTTTCTGTGTTAAAAATTCAATGCATTTCAAGCCAGGTAGCCAGAGGGAAGTTCTTCCCAGAAGTTCTTCCCAACAGCAGACTGTCCAGGGGCCAGTGGACAGAGATTTAACATTCTGGCAGTATGTAGAGTGCAGAAGTGAGAATGGAGTTCTTTCCTGCAGAAAATGGGAGATAATATCTGGGACTCGCTCCCTGTACTAGTGGTGGAAAATATTTATTATTTAAAGATACAGCACGGTAAAAGGCCCTTCCGGCCCCAGAAGCCCCTGCTGCCCAATTATATCCAATGTGACCAATTAAACTACCAACCCGTATGCCCTTGGCATTTGGGAGGAAACTGGAGCACCCGGCAGAAGCCCACACGGGCACAGGGTAAATGCACAGCTGCCCGCAGGCAGCAGCAGATTTAAACCAAAATTCCCCTTCTATTGCTTCAATGCACTAATGTGATTAAATGATTGGTATGGGTGGTATTCAAAAGAGTTTTACATCTAAAACTTTGACAAACTTCTACAGATGTTCAGTGCAGAGTATATTTACTGGTTGCATGACAGCCTGGTGTGGAAACACCACTGCCCTGGAATGGAAAATCTTACAGAAAGTAATAGATACCACCCAGACCATGGTGGGTAACGCCCTCCCCACCACTGAGCTCTTTCCAGCTGTCACAGGAAAGCTGCATCTATCATCAAAGACCCCCCACCATCTCTCCTCGCTGCTGCCATAAGCAAGGTATAGGAGCCTCAGGACCCACACCACCAGCTTCAGGAACAGTTATTACTCCTCAACTATCAGGCTCTTGGACCTGAGGGGATAACTTCACTTGCCCCATCATTAAAATGTTCCCACAACCTATGGACTCACTTCCAAGCACTCTTCATCTGTTTTCAATATTTATTGCTTATTTATTTAATATTATTATTTCTTTCTTTTGTATTTGCACAGTTTGTTGTCTTTTGCATACTGGATGTTTATCTGCCCTGTTGGGTGCAGTCTTTCAATGATTCTTGAATGGCCACAAGAGAACAAATCGCAGGGTTGTATTTGGTAACATATCCGTCCTTTGATAAGAAATTTACTTTGAAATTTGAACTTTTCACTGCAACTTGGAACATGTGGTGATAATAAATGATCATCAATCATTTTCCCAGTAAAACTCCCCAAATCTCATAACTAGCATGAAGTGTGGTGAACAAGAAACTGCAGGTGTGACTAAACCTCTACCTTGGATTCAAAAAGGATTCATAGAGCAGACAAACAGGTCCTTCAGCCCATCTTATCCATGCCAATCATGGGGACCACCAAGCTGTGTTTGTCTGCATTGCTCCCACATTTCTCTCAACACCTCTGATCCACGTACTTATCCAAATGTCTTTTAACGGTAGTTACTGGACCTGCCTCAACCACTTCCCCTGGCAGGTTGTTGCATATAACCACCACACTCTGCATGAAGTTGTTGACCATCAGGTCCCTTTTTAATCTTTCACCACTCATCCATCAAGGACCCCCAGCACCCAGGCCAGTGACTGGTTTTAATTCTCATCATCGTCTACGAGAGTTTGCATGTTCTCTCCAAAACTGGGCAGCAGCAACATTTCCCTCAATGGCAATAAAACAAAGCAGCAGGTCACTAATTACAGAAATGGGGCAGTGCACACACTCTTGTCTACATGAAACTTGCTCGCCTCTGTAGCTTCTTCCCCTCTGCCATCCGATTTTTGAATGGACATTGAACCCATGCACATTACCTCACTTTTTTATTTCTTTTTTTTGCACTACCTATATACATTTACAGACATGTACTGTAATTCAGTTTTTTTTCTATTATTATGTATTGCATTGCAGTGCTGCCACAAAGTTAACAAATCTCACGACATATGGGGTGATACTAAACCTGATTCTGGATCTGAGGCCAAGGGTTGAGAACTTCAGGTTTTTAGGTATGAATATCACTAATACCCTGCCTTGGTCCAACTCATTATTATTAGGCTAAAGAAATTCGGCTTGGTTCTGTCAACTCTGGAGTACACCGCCAGCGACGGTGGTGGAGGCAGATACAATAAAGTCTTTTAAGAGACTCTTAGATAGGTACATAGAGCTTAGGAAAAAAAGAGGGCTATGCGGTAGAGAAACTCTAGGCAGCTTCTAGAGTAGGTTACATGGTCAGCACAACATTGTGGGCCAAAGAGCCTGTAATGTGCTGCTGATTTCTAAGTTTCTATGTAACTCTTACCAATTTTTGAGAATGGACTATAGATAGCCTTCTGTCTGGATGTGTAACAGTTTGGCATGGCAACTGCTCTGCCCGTGACAAGAAACTGCAGTGAGTTGCAGACACAGCTCAGCATATCGCGGGAAGCAGCCTCAACTCCACGGTCATTGTCTATACTTCCTGCTGCCTCAGTAAAGCAGCCAGCATAATCAAAGACCCCACCCACCCCAGACACTCTCTCTTTACCCCTTGCCTGTCGGGCAGAAGATACAAAAGTCACAAAGCATGCACCATCGGGCTCAAGAACAGCTTCTACCCCACTGTTACCAGGCTCTTGCAAGGACTTCTTGTACAATAAGATGGACTCTTGGCCTCACAATCTAGCTTGCACGTTTTCCGTAGCTTTTACACTCTATTTGTTTACGCTATAATGATTTGATCTGTACAAACATCACTGCGCAATGATTTAATCTGTATAAATAGTATGCAGGACAGGCTTTTCACTGTTCCTTAGTACATGAAACAATAACAAACCAGTACCAAAAATATTAACTCCTGCAAATAGCACTGGTTTGAGATCCAACGTGTCGAAATGAAAACCTTCCCATATTCAGTGACTACCCAACTGACTGATCCCATCAGCCTGACAGACTGCCACAGAACCAGTTCATTAATGCTCACAGTGGCTCGGGGGGAGGCACACCTCACCTCAGGACCATTTAGACATTCCACAGAAGTCAATAAAAAGATCTGGCTTAGCCTCTCTTCACAATACCAAGTGTGCACTGCACTGTTGGAAGTGCCACTGCTCAGATGAAGGTTAATCATTTATGTGGACACACAGCCATGGCACCATTTTGAAGACGTGCAGGGAAGATTTCCAGCATGTCCTGGTCAATATTACCCACCCCCCCACCCCAACATCACTGAGAAAACACAGGCAATCTCTTCACCATCACAATACTGTTAGTGGAAACTTGCTGTGCTCAGTCACTATTGCGTGTCCACATCACAACATTGTCTGCACTTCCAAAGAACTTAATTGGCTGTGACCATTTAAAAAAAAAATTTACTTATAGATACAGCATGGTAACAGTTGCTTCCGGCCCAACGAACCCGTGCCACCCAATTACACCCTTGTGACCAATTAACCTGCTAAGCCGCCTGTCTTTGGAAACCGGAGCACCTGGAGGTAACCTAGTTGTAGGTGGGAGCTCCTTATAGAGAGCGGCAGGAACTGACCCCAAGTCACCGGCACTAACCGCTACGCCACCGTGCTGCTCCCGGTTCATCCTATTCCAGTGCAGTGCAGGGAACAGCATAAGGGCAAGCCGGATCACAAACCAGAGAAGCTGGAAATCAAAGGAGCACACACAAAATGCCGGAGAGACTCAGCGGGCCGGGCCAGGCAGCATCTATGGAAAAGAGTAAATACTGGAAGCTTCAATCGAGTCCTGACAATAGGTTTTGGCCTGAAGCATTGATTGTTTACCCTTTTCCGTAGATGCTGTCTGGTCTGTGTTCCTCCAGCATTTTGTGTTTCATGGTAAGCCTTTCAGTATAATGGGCTTGTGCTTGTACCCGGTACTGTGCTAAAGCAGACCAACAGTGGAAACAATGTTGATAAATGATGTAAACATTTTAATATTAATTACTC
Source organism: Mobula hypostoma (assembly GCF_963921235.1). Taxonomy (NCBI): domain Eukaryota; kingdom Metazoa; phylum Chordata; class Chondrichthyes; order Myliobatiformes; family Myliobatidae; genus Mobula; species Mobula hypostoma. The sequence goes on along the minus strand of NC_086098.1, from coordinate 171,443,062 downwards.
AATTTCCATAATTAAACATTCTTTACACAGACAACAGAAAATGGCAGAATTTTAATAATTTAACCAATTATACAGTTATAAATCTCTGAAAATAAATCTATGACAAATATTTACAATAATGCACTATCATTAACTCACGTTCTGTTCATCTACACTGACTACAATGTCCTTACTATCTCTCAATGCACATGGAGACTGGAGGAGGTAGTTGTGGTTCCCCAGCCCTATCTCACATTAACCCTTCGATTGCTGAACATCTCGGCAGCAACTCCTCTGCACAAAACAAAAAATCACTCAATCTTTTGAAACGGGTTCCTGGTCCAGAGGGATTGTTTCTCCTAATCCCAAATGCACAATGCTTTATTCAGTCTTTTATTCATGATTCTTTACTGTCATTTCCTGTACACAAGTGTAAAGGAAAACAATATAATTGTTACCCTGGATCTGATGTAGCACAAAAAAAACAATAAAAGACAATAAATAATAATACACAAGATAGATTATATACTGCACAAAGACTGATTACATGTCTAAAGTGACACTAGGCACAGGAGTGTCTGTACACAAGGAGACTGACAAACAGGAGAAAATCTGCAGATGCTGGAAATCCGAACAACTCACAAAATGCTGGAGGAACTCAGCAGGTCAGGCAACGACTGTTTACTCTTTTCCTTAGATGATGCCTGGCCTGCTGAGTTCCTCCAGCATTTTGTGTTGATAAAGTGACTGACAGGAAATGACAAAGTGGTGGTGGTTGGGGGGGGGATGGGTTAGTGGTTGGAGGGGGTGTATCAGCCTTGCTACTTGGGGAAAGTGAGTGTTGTTGAGTCTGGTTGCTCTGGCATGGATGTTTCATAGCCTTGTCCCTAAAGTGCGTGGGACAAACAGTCCATCAGCAAGGTGGGTGGGATCCTTCATGATATTACTGGCCTTTTCTCAGTACCTTTCTGTATATATGCCCTTGATGGTGTGTAGGCTAGTGCCAGTGATGCACTGGGCAGTTCTGACTACTTGCAGAGCCTTTCTGTCTACTGGAGAGTAGTTTCTATACCATGCAGTGATGCAGCTTGTTAGGATGCTCTCTCCTGCACATCTGTAGAGTGCGCAAAGCCCCCTCCCTTCAGCCTCCTCAGAAAGTAGAGACATTGGTGAGCTTTCCTGATTGTGTAGGATGTGCTCAGGGACCATGAGAGGTTGTGTGAGACTGGCACTCCCAGGAGTGTGAAACTGCTTGCAGTTTCCACAGCTGTATCTGTCTGCTCCGTATGCCGATCCAGTATCTATGCCAACTGATCTGAAGTTTAATTGTCCAGCTGGAACTCTGTTGAATCCATCAATAGGCTGGCAATCAGTAACCAGTACTGAAAGCCAAAAAACATTGTAAAAAAATTAAAAACAGGGAGCGTTGGAAACACACAGTAGGTCAGGCAGCATCTGCGGAAAGAGAAACAGACTGGCAGTGTTAACTCTGTTACTCTGTCAGTGTTGACCTGCAGTTTGTAACATTCAATGGAACAGTGACTGGCACACAAAATGCCAAGGAACTCAGCATGTCGAGCAGCATCTGTGGGGGATTAGAAATTGGTGACGTTTCAGGTCAAGAATCTACATCAGGATGATGATGCAGGTCTCAATCTGAAACATTGACAATAACACACACACACACACACACACACACTCCTCGATCCACTGATTAACATTTAGGCCATTCAAGCAGGTAGTAGCATTTTCACTTTCTCCCCACATGTGGCACAGTGGTTACTCTGCTGAATGGGTGGAAAAAGAGCTGGACCATTAACCTGGGGCATTTAAATTTGGTTAATTAACAAATAAACCAACACCATATTGATAACCACAAAACCACTGGGACTTTGCAAAAATAATGAGTCAGTTACATCCTTCTTTACAGAAAGAAATCTGAATTCACAGAAAAATACTAGAAATTCTCAGGGTAACACACACAAAATGCTGGAGGAACTCAACAGGTCAGGCAGCATCTATGGAGGGGAATAAAGAGTCAACGTTTCAGGCTGAGACCCTTGATGCCTGGCCTGTAATATTCCTCTAACATTTTGTATGTGCTACTGAGAATTTTCACCTGTTAATTCAGATTTGTATGTGTTAGTCTTGGGCACGTGGCCAAGCGGTTAAGGCATTCAACTAGCGATCTGAAGGTCGTGAGTTCGAGCCCCAGCCGAGGCAGCATGTTGTGTACTTGAGCAAGGCACTTAACCACACAGTGCTCTGCGATGACACTAGTGCCAAGCTGTATGGGTCCTAATGCCCTTCCCTTGAATAACATCGGTGTTGTGTCTTCCATACAACCTTGCCCAGGCCTGTGCCCTGGAGAGTGAAGACTTTCCAGGCTCAGATCCATGGTCTCGCAAGACTAACGGATGCCTTATAGTCTAGATTTCCAGCATCTGTAGAATCTTGTGTCCAGAAATTCTCAGCAGATCATGCAGCATCTGCAGAGAAAGAGACAGGCAGTGTTCACCTTTCAGGTCAATGACTGTTCATCAACACCAGGTGCTAAAATGTTAATGGCTTCTACCTCCACAGATGCTGCCTGACCTGCTGAAAGTCCCTGGCATTTTGGCTTTTTATTCCAGATAAGGGCATGATGATTTACAGTACCAGCAACCCAGGTACAATTCCTGTTGCTGTCTGTAAGGAGTTTGTACGTTCTGCCTGTGACTATGTGGGTTTCCTCCGGGTGATGCGGTTTCCTCCCACAGTCCAAAGATGTACCAGTTGGTAGGTTAATGGGCTAGGGTTAAATCGGAGGTTGGTGGGCAGAGCGGCTCCAAGGACCAGAAGAGCCAGTTTCGCATTGTAGCTCAAATTAGTAAATAAAAATTTTCAGTATTACACTTTGAGGAAAGGGAATCTCCCAATGTCAGCTTAGGGATGAAACTTAATTATGGACCTTAGCAGTGCCTTTCTCATCTTGTAAGTGAATTATGCCACGGTATTAAAAATGTGGAATATTTTTTCCTGAAATCTCAATGGTCTCCATGCTCTTTGAGAACACCAAATCAGGAGTGTTGAACGTTGTACCACAAATCTGGATGATCAGCCCTGATCATACTGAATGGCGCTGCAGGCTCAAAGGGCCGAATGGCCTACTCCTGCACCTATTTTCTATGTAAATCTCACAAAACAGCTCCAAGGCAGGGGTTCCCAATCCTTTTTTTACATCGTGGACCAGTATCATTAAGCACAGGTCCACGGACCCCAGGTTGGGAACTGCTGCTCAGAGACGTCACACAATCCTGAACACTTCAGTAGCTCAGGGCACAGATGCTACGTAGCCACTTCCATCAGGAAGGATGGCCCATCAGACTCAAAAACAGTTACTGAGGCTGATCTATACCTCCACCCACTAACCACCCCTCCACAACCCCCCCCCCATCACCACTATTTTATCATTTCCTCTCCGAGCCCCCTTATGTACAAACACGCCTGGGCCTAGCATCACTGTCTGGACACTTAAGATACATCTATGTATATGAAAGCTATCTTATGTAATTTGTGTTCATTATCCTACTGTGTTTTATTTATGCTGCGTTGGGTTGGAGTAACAATTATTTTGTTCTCTTTTACACTTGTGTCCTGAAAAATGACATTAAACAATTTTTAATCTATTTTTTGCACCTTATATATATTTCTTATTACAATTTGTTTTTATTATGTCTTGTAATGTACTGCTGCCACAAAACAACTTTCACCACATAGGCTAGTGATATTAAGTCTGATACTGATTTTGAAGCTTGACATGTGCATGTGGAGCTCAGTTGCAGAGATATTGCAGGAATCACAAATATTCCATATTCACAGTAAATTGATTATTAACTTAAGGGTCATTCAAAGCAATGAGGTTCTCAAAGGGTTAAATGCATCACATTATCAGATTCATATTCAAGCTTATCACTCAATTATTTGGGGACCATTCATTGCTCCTCCCTCCTTTTGCCTCCATTCTAAACATGCACAGTGGCAAGCGAGGCGTGGCATAACACGGTCAGAACGTTAACACCAAGATATTAAAATCTACAAACACAATTCCCCAATTAATCTCGCCTCCATTCTCTCGCCTTCAAACATCTTAGACAAATTGAATGATAAATGTGGGGGGTTGGGGTTCATGTCACAATGCTCAATCACTACTTCGTACTTTTTTTCATTAAAAAAGTAAAAGTTAGAATTAGGAATGTCAGGTACAGGGTAATGGGTGTTCTGCAGATAGGAGGAAGAGTTACTGACTGGAAGACCTGAGGGAAGGTCACCGAATGAACTTTCCCTCTACAGATGCTGTCTGACTAGATGAGTTCCTTCTGTTGCTATAGGGAATTTCCCCCCATCTGTGAGAATGTGACAGCTTCCCCCCCCCACTCTGATTACAGGCAACATGGACCCCTATACCCTCTCCCAAACCCCTTTAATTGTAGACCAACACACCTGGTAAAATGCACATCAGTCTGACCTTCCCAATCAAGTATTCCAGACCAGAAGCAGGTTTTAAGCAACTGAGGATACTGGAGCCAGCCACTCTGCCCCCAATGTCTCTGGAAGATGTCCAATGCAAGTCCACTCTGTGGCTCAAAACTGGTCACACACTTACCCTCCTAGCACTGTTCAAACGAGACGAAGGTTTCTGCCTTCATCACCCTTTCAGATACGGAGTTTGAGATCCATACCTCAAGTCTGGGTGAAAAAATGCTCTTTTTAACCCTTCCCTCTCTGACCCTTCAACCAATGATGTCAAGTTTACCCTTCCCCCACACTCCCCCCTAGGCTGCCTACCTCTACTATTGACGCCAGATTGGTCCTTTTCATTTTCTTGGATTTCTGTAAGATTTCATTAGACCAGCAGTACCGTGTACCCAAGCCCACCCAGAGACCCGAGAGATTAAGCTGCGCGGGCGCTGCAAGACCTCTGCCCACACCTTTGGTGCTTTGAATCTGACTCCAGTTCCATCTCTCTGTCCGCCCCCAGCCAGCCCATGGTTCTGGTATGAAATCTCCCCCGGCTTTCCTGGTCCAAGGCATAATGCAACGAACACAGCGAGGGTGCAATATACACACGAGAACAGTGAAATGGCAAGTCAGTCGAAACGTGGATGGTTTGCGCTAATAGAACGCATCAATAGCACAAAGACGGTTTCTAAAAACTAAAACTCTTTTAAAAAGAAAGAACTGTGATTTTTAAAAATGTATATTAAACACACTCCTCCACTTTCCTCTCTCATCGCCCTTGTCCCATCAGGGTTTGATCGGCGAGAGCACTGCGCTCGCTAGGACCCAGCAGGGTTCTCCGCGCTCCAAGACAAGATTGTCAATCCAACCAGCTGGCAAATTGAAAGTCTCTCCACGCCGAAACACTATCAAGGCAGCTGCGAGCTGGCCTCAAACACGACATGCATGTTATCTCAAACCCAGATTCCCAGGAGACGGTCAGGTTCAAAGAAAATGCCCAGCCCACTTGCTCGCAAAGCACTCCACGCCACGGTTTGAACTTGCAAAGCGACTGTCAGTCCTCGGTTCCCCACGCGTGCAAATTGTCCTGAGTATTCCAGATTTTTTTGTGTAAAAAAATTATTAAACCCACAGTTTAAAAAAAACTGTTTAAAAATCCGCCGTGAAACCACGAAAACACATGGTTCTTCGTAAAACTGTTTCTCTCCCTTGGAACTGTAGACCGGCAATCAAAGCTAAAAGAGTTACATATCACATACACACACACAAACAAAAATTACTGCCCAACTATAAAAGGCAGGTGTGTGCATTATCGATATCCCGACCACGGCACTGGCGTTATTGTCTAGTGGACAAAAAAAGTACAGAATATTTTTAAAAATGCATCAATTTGATTTACTCCGGGATAAGGGTGGGGTTATTTAGAGGCGATTTTAACATGTTAAAAAAATCCAGGAAAATGCGATTTAAAATATAGAAAAATGCACGGTGAAATTGCTGGTTTAAATCTTATTTTTTGCTTTGTGTGAGTTTTAAGAGGAATTATGTTCTTTTAAAAGGCAAAATGATTTTTTACAATCTCCGTAGAGACATTTAGTAGGTAAATACCAGATCGGAAACGCTGGAGACAAGCCAGTCTCCAGAAATCATCTCGTTAACTTCTGGAGTACAGTAGTCCGGGAACTCGAAGTGGGATGCTGAGTTCGTGAGGGAACCGTCCACGTCCCTGTCCAGTGACAGAGAGTCCAGTGTGTCCAGGGGCAAGCTCTCAAAGTTGGCGCTGGCGATAATGTTCAGGATCTCGTCTTCCAGCTCCTCATCAGACGAGGACGACGAGGCGAGCGAGCAGGAGCCGGATCTGCTGGAGGTGGGCGAAGGGGAACGGGCGGCTTCCCTGGGGCGTTCGCACGCCCTCGCGTCTCGTCGCTCCCCAGTCACGGTGTCGGCGACCGCGGGGTCAGCCCCGGGCAGCTCAGATGCGAGGCAGTAGTCGGGATCTTCACCGAAGACCCCTTCCCAGGGTGGCCGTGGTTTCCTTGGTTGACTCTGGTGGGCGAGGCGGATTTCCATCAATCCGTCGGCAGGGTCGATCTCCTCCACGTCCTCTGCCAGCGGCCGGACGGAGCCGCTCCTCTTGGGCTTCCACGCCCCCTTGGCACCTCTGGCCCTCTGCTTTTTGCCGGCTAAGCCATTCCTCGCCGATGCCACCTTCTTGCTCAGCATCTTGGCGATGGCGCTTCCCTTGCCTTTCTTCCTGGGTCGATATTTGTAGTCCGGATAATCGGCCATGTGTTTGAGCCGGAGTCTCTCCGCCTCTCGGATAAATGGGATTTTCTCGCTGTCGTCCAGGGCTTTCCAACGCTTTCCCAGGCGCTTGGAGATCTCCGCGTTGTGCATGTCCGGCGACTGCTCCATAATCTTCCTCCTCTCGATCTGGGACCACACCATGAACGCGTTCATCGGCCGCTTGATGTGACCGCTGGGAGTCTTGCACCAAGCCGGTTCGGTCCGCAGACCCAGCTGGGGAGGAGAGCCGGCCATCCCCGTCTCGGCATCGCTGGACTCGGCGCCCTCTCCGGCAACCATGCCTCAAAGTTTGAGAAGAAAACGCCGCAGGGAGTGGGAGTTGTGGGCAAGGGGCCGGAGGAGGAGGGGTGAGTGGGGCGGGGGTAGAAATGATTAGACCCCAAGAACTGACCTACAAACGCGTCCCAACCTCTACACCGAAGTCCCAGAAGCGCGGCAGCAGTTTCTCTGCAGCCTCGAAAATGCACACGCTCCTGCTCCACTCCGAGTTGTAAATTTCTCCGTCCCCGACTCAGACCCCGCAAATCCCACCCTGCCACCGCTCCCATTGGCTGCTTGTAAACGGTTACTACCAGCCCACCCACCAATCAGCGGAGCACAGGCAAACAACACTGGGCACGGAACTACCTTCTCGTGTTTTGGAAAGCTCCAACTCATTCTTAAATTCTTTCTTTCACTCTCTCTTCTTCTCTCCTTCCCTCCCTCCATCCCCTCCCCCTCTCCTCCTCTCTCCTCTGCTTCCTCTCTCTCACTCCCTCTCCTCCACTCTCTCCTCCCCTTCTCCCTCTCACTCGCCCCCTCACTCTCCTGCTCTCTCCACTCCTCTCCCTCCTCCCCTCCTCTCCCTCACTCCCTCTCCTCCACTCTATTCTCCTCCTCCCACTCACCTTCCCTCTCTCCTCCTCCCACTCCCCTTCCCTCTCTCCCTCTCCCACTCTCCCACACTTTCACTCTCAGTCTGTCCCCTCCTCCTTTCTCTCTCCCCTCTCCTCCTCCCTATCTTCATCCCCCCTCTACCTCTTCTTCTTCTACCCCTCCCTCTCTCCCTCACTCCCCATCACACTCCTCCCCTCTCTTTTCCATTCTCCCTCTCCCTGTCCCCTACTCTCTCCTCCCATTTTCCTCTGCCCTCATCACTTTGCACCATGCCCTCTCTCTCTCCTCCCCCTTATTCCTCTGTCTCCCCCTCCCTCCTGTCTCTCTCCCCTTCTCTCTCCCCTTCTCTCTCCCCATCTCTCCCCCTCTCTATCCCCATCCCTCTCCCCCTCCCCTCTCCCCTCCCCCTCTCTCCGCCTCTCCCCCTTCTCCCACCCTCCCCCCTCTCTCCCCACTCCCTCTCTCCCTTCTCTCCCTCTCCCTCTCCCCTCTCCCTCTCCCTTTCCCCTCCCTCTCTGTCCCTCCTCTCTCCCCTTCTCCCCTGCCTCACTCACCCACTCTCCCTCTCTTCTCTCTCCCCCTCTCTCCCCCTCTCCCCCTCTCCCTTCTCTCTCCACTCTCTCATCCCCCTCTCTCTTCCCCCCTCTCTCATCCTCCTCTCTCTCCCCCCTCTCTCACCCCCCTCTCTCTCTCCCCCTCTCCCTCCTCTCTCTCTCTCCCCTCTCTCTCTCCCTCCTCTCTCCCTCACCCCCTCTCTCTCACCCCCCTCTCTCTCTCACCCCCTGGAGAGGGTTAACCAATACTGTACTGGTCCACACTCAGAATCGCAGAGAAACATTTTAGTATACAGCAAAGGGCGAGGTGGGGTGGGGGGGTGAGGAATGTGTGATGAGAGGGCAGGGATGGAGGGAGGGTAAGTTTAGAGGAAGAGTAAAGGGACGTCGAAGTGGCGTTTACTGTTAAAGGCACAAGTACGCGTATGCACAGATTCAGTGAAAAAACATGTTCACAGCCATACACTGGCACATAAGCAGCCATCACAAATAATAAAGTAAGCCTAAGTTATATATAATTTTACAAGAGGGAATACAATTAAACCAAAACAAGGTCATGTAAAATGATCAAAGTAGAGATAACATTGCCACACTGAGGTAGAGTGATTCATTTTCTAGTTCTGTTCTTTCCACTTCCTTCAAATTAAAATGTGTTCAATATCAAACTTTCCCTGGTTCACCAGTATCTGAACATTACTTCTTTCTCTTTCCACAGAGGCTGTTCAAACAGTTTGCTTTTAGATTTACTGTGTCTAACCTTGGAAAGCTGAAACAGGACCCAAAGTTGGAGAAATCACCAGATGGAAAATATTACTGCAGTTGATGGAAATCTGAAATAAAAACAGAAGATCCCAAAGATGACAAAATCTGCAGACACTGGAAATCCAAACCAACACACACAAAATGCTTGGGGGGGCGGTTGGGGATCTACTGCTGTGATGAGGCCACACTCATGTTGGAGGAGAAGCACTTTATGTTCTTTCTGGGTAGCCTCCAACCTGATGGCATGAACATCGATTTCTTGAACTTCTGTGTAATTGCCACCCCCCTCCAACATTCCCATTCCTGTTTCTCTCTCTCATCTTATCTCCATACCTGCTCATCACCTCCCTCTAGTGCTCCTCCCCTTCTCTTTCTTCCGTGGCCTTCTGTTCTCTCCTATTAGTTTCCCCCTTCTCCAGCCCTGTCACCAATCCAGCCCTCCAGCCTTTCATCAATCAACTTCCCAATTCTTTACTTCACTCTTCCCCCTCCCAGTTTCACCTATCATCTTGTGTTTCTCCCTCGCCTTCTCCCACCTTTTAAATCTACTCCTCATCTTTTTTTCTCCAGTCCTGCCGAAGAGTTTCTGTATTTGTTTCCTTAGATGCTGCCTGGCCTGCTGAGTTTGTGTGTGTGGCTCACTCCAATTCATGATTTTTTTTTGCTATTGTTATGTATTGCATTGTACTACCACTGCTAAGATAACAAATTTCATGACATTCCCTGGTTAAACCTGATTCTGTTAAATACAACACCTATAAAAAGTATTCACCCCCCCCCCACTTAAAAGTTTTCATGTTTTATTGTTTTACAACACTGAATCACAGTGGGTTTAATATGGCTTTTTTGACACTGATCTACAGAAAAAGACTATTGTGTCAAAGTGAAAACGGATCTCTATAAAGTGATCTAAATGGATTACAAACATAAAACACAAAATAATTGATTGCATAAGCATTCACCCACCTTCAATATGACACACCAAATTGTCACTGCTGCAACCAAATGGTTTAGAAGTCACATAATTATTTAAATGAAGATCTGTATTTGGAGATCTGTGTGCAGTCAAGGTGTTTCAATTGATTGTAGTAAAAATACACCTGTATCTGGAAGGTCCAGCTGCTGGTGAGTCAGTATCCTGGCAAAAACCACACCATGAAGGCAAATGAATACCCCAAGCAACTCCGTGAAAAGGCTATTGAAAAGCACAAGTCAGGAGATGGATACAAGGAAATTTCTGTCACTGAATATCCTCTGGAGTACAGTTAAGTCAATCATCAAGAAATGGAAAGAATATGGCACAGCTGTAAATCTGCCTAGAGCAGTCCATCCTCAAAAGCTGAGTGACTGTACAAGAAAGGGACTAGTGAGGGAGGTCACCAAGAGAGCTATGACAACTCTGGAGGAGTTAGAAGCTTCAGTGGCTGTGCTGGGAGAGACTGTGCACACAACTATTGCCCGGGTGCTTCACTAGTCGTAGCATAATGGGAGAGTGGCAAAGAAAAAGCCATTGTTGAAAAAACTCGCATGAAATCTCAGCTAGAGTTTGCCAAAAGGTATGTGGGAGACTCTGAAGTCAGCTGAAAGAATATTTACGATCTGATGAAACCAAAATTGAACTTTTTGGCCATCAGACTAAACACAATGTTTGGCATAAGCCAAACACCACACATCATCAAAATCACACCACCCTACTGTGAAGCATGGTGGTGGCTGCATCATGCTGTGAGGATGCTTCACTGCAGCAGGTCCTGGGAGGCTTGTTAAGGTAGAAGGTAAAACGAATGCAGCAAAATACAGGGAAACTCTGGAGAAAACCTGATGCAGACTGCAAGAGAACTGCAACTTAGGAGAAGATTTGTTTTCCAGCAAGACAATGACTCCAAACATAAAGCCAAAGCTGCACAGGAATAGCTTAAAAACAAAAAAGCTAATGTCCTGAGGATTTTTGGCTGGTCTTGAAGAAGACTGTTCACTCATGATCCCCATGCAATCTATCAGAGCTTGAGCAGTTTTGTAAAGAATACTGGTGAAAATGTGCAAAGCTGACAGAGACCTATCCACACAGACTCAAGGCTGTAATTTCTGCCAAAGGTGCATCCACTAAATACTGACTTGAAGGTCATGAATATTTTTGCAATCAATTATTTGTGTTCTATACTTGTAACTAATTTAGATCACTTTGTGGAGATCTGTTTTCACTTTGATAGGAAAGAGTCTTTTTCTGTTGATCGGTGTCAAAAAGGCCAAACTAAATCCACTGTGTTTCAATGTTGTAAAAAATAAAACATTGAAACTTTGAAGTGTGGTGAATGCTTTTTCTCGGCACTGTACAACCAAACAAAACAACATTCCTCCGGACCATGGTGTGCCCACAAACCATATACAAACGTTTGTATATAAGAAAATAAGAAATAGGAGCAGGAGTCGGCGATCTGGCCTGTCAAGCCCACTGCACTATTCAATAAGATCATGGCTGATCTGGCCATGGACTCATCTCCACCTACCTGCCTTTTCCCCGTAACCCTCAATTTCCCAACTATGCAAAAATCTATCCAAACTTATCTATATTTACTGTGGTAGCCTCCATTGCTTCATTTTGCAGAGAATATCACACACAGCATATAAAACAAAATATTACTACAAATAAGTTAATAATATATTTCTGTTTTGGCACACTTTTTAAAATCTATTCAATGTACGTAATTGATTTACTTGTTTATTATTTTTTTAAATTTTATTTATTTATTTTTTTCTCTGCTAGATTATGTATTGCATTGAACTGCTGCTGCTAAGTTAACAAATTTCACATCACATGCTGGTGATAATAAACCTGACTCTGATTCTGATGAAGTATAATTGAAAGTTCATGTAGTGTGCAGCACAAGCAAACAGCTCACTGTCCTGGTGAGCCCTAAGGAGAACAGTTGAAGTATGTGGCCGAGACCCCTCATCTGGTTTCTGAATTCCTAACGAAGAGTCTTGGCGCGAAACATCAACTATTTGTTCCTTTCCACAGACGTTGCCTGACTTGCTGAGCTCCTCCAGCATTGTGTGTGTGTGTGTGTGTGTTTCTTGAATTTAATGCAAACATATTTTTGCACAAAACGCACTCAGCCCCAATGTGCATCAGTGTGATAAAGATGCATACAGCTCTCTATTCAAAAGATGAATTATTCATTATCAAAATAATGCCTTGATTGATTTCATACTGAATGAGTAGCTGAGAATATATATTTATGTATTCATCATTACACATACCCTTACAATATCTGATTTCCTTAATTGTCAATTTTGAGGAAAGAATTCCAATCAGAAATCGTGCTGTTTTGAAATTGCAACTAATCACTGAGATCACAATAGGTAGAAAGATTTAAAAGTTGCGTAGCTTTTATTATTCTTTCATCTGATGTGAACATCAGTTTCAGCCAAGATTATTGTCCTCGCTTAATTACCCCCAGCCCATTACGGAGGGGAGATGAGAGTCAATAATGTCGGTGGTTTGAGGTTGCTGTGATGCTGCTGAAGGTAAGTTTGACATTGCACCTGTGTGTACGTCTATCTGGCAATAAACTCGACTTATAGCTCGCAACGGGTGGGGTCAGCTGCTTTCCTTTCTGGTAGGGAACTGTGAAGACCATATGATATAGGTGCAGAATTAGCCCATAGAGTCTGCTCCACCATTTCATCATGGCTGATCCAATTTTCCCCTCAACCCCAATCTCCTGCCTTCTCCCTGTATCCCTTCATGCCCTGACCAATCGAGAACCTATCAACCTCTGCCTTAAATAAACACAATGGCTTGGCCTCCACAGCTGCTTGTGGTAACGAATTCCACAGATTCGCCACCCTCTGGCTAAAGATCGGCTGGTGGTGCTGTGAGATCAGCGCCGGGCTCGAGAACGGAGGTTCCCGAGTTCGATCCAGTGACAGACCACCCCCGTGTGTGCTCTCCATCCGTGCCGGATTGACATCGAGCTTGCAACTCGACCTCGTAAAATAATACTGCGAAGTGTCTATGCGAGGAGTGGCGTCCCACACAGCCTTTCGGATTGCTCCTTGTAAGGCATGAAAATGCCCAAAGCTGGCCTCTCGGGTCTGAGTCGATGTCGTCATCATCATCATCATCTGGCTAAAGATACTCCTCCTCATCTCTGTTGTAAATGGACTCCACTCTATTCTGAGGCTATGTCCTCTGGTCTTAGACTCCCCCAGCATAGGAAGCATTCTCTCCACATCCAATCTGTCGAGGCCTTTCACCATCTGTCCCCCATTCTTCTGAATTCCAGTGATTAGAGGCCTTGAGCCATCAAATGATTTCAATCCTGGAATCATTTTCATGAACCTCCTTTGAACCTTTTCCAGTTTCAGCACATCCTTTCTAAGATAAGGGGCCCAAAACTGCACACAATATTCCAAGTGAGGCCCCACTAATGCCTTATAAAGCCTTTGGGTTACATCCTTGTTTTTATGTTCTATATGGCTTTTTACAATACAGAATTACTATTAAAATTAAGACATACAAGTTTTTTAATTTCAAATTTATTTAATTATTTTAATATCAATAAATTACACCAGCATATTTGAAACGATGATAAATTTACATTTTAGAGCACAGAACACAGAAGTACAGCACAGTACGGGCCCTTCAGCCCATGATGTTGTGCCAACCTTTTAACCGGCTCTAAGATCAAGCTAACCCTTTTTCCCCCACGTAGGCCGCCATTTTTTTTTCTTTTATCCACATTCAAAGTTCTGAGTGAAGTTATTATCAAAATAAATATGTCACCATATGCTACCTTGAGGTTCACTTTCTTGCAGACGTTCACAGTAGAACAAAGATATACAACTGACTCAATGAAAAACTACATATAAAAAAGACACAAGCAACTGATGGTGAAAAAATACAAATACAAAAGAAAAGGTGATAGATGGTGGTGGCACTCCTTGTGGGTGTGTTCAGTGGTGGGGAGGGCTTTTCCTCGGATGGAGTAAGCTGTATCCAATACTTTTTTTTCATGCTTTTCTGTTCTTGGGTCTTTCTGATGTTTCCATACTAGGCTTCGATGCAACCAGTCAGGAATCTCTCCATTGTGCATCTATAGACGTTTGCAAAGTTTTTGATGACATGCAAACCTGTGCAAAAACTTCTACATAAGTAGAGGTGCTGCCGTGCTGTCTTTGTAATGGCACTTAAGTGCTGGGCCCAGGACAGATCCTCAAATGAAAACACTGATGAATTTAAAATTACTGCCGCTCTCCATCTCCGATCCTTAATGGGGACGGGCTCATGGACGTCTGGTTTCCTCCTCCTGCAGTCAATAATCAGCTCTTTGATTTTGCTGACCAAAGAGTGACAAGTTGTTCTGATTCCAATATCAAATTCCACCAATTCAAGTCAGGAAAATGAAAAGATCAATTAGTTTTATGTTCCTAGGACAGAGGGCAAATCTCTGGGAGGTTCTCACTTCATTCCCTCTTTCCCCACCCACCTACTTTCTCCCTCACCGGACTACACCTATTGCCTGCCAACTTGTACATCTTTAATTCCTCCACCTTCTTATTCTGGCTTCCTCCCCACTTCCTTTCCAGTCCCAATGAAGAGTCTCGTCTTGAAATGTCGACTGCTTACGTGCTTCCACAGATGCTGCCTGACCTGCATTTTGTGTGTGTGTATTGCTCCGGATTTCCAGCACCTGCACAATCTCTTGTGTTAATCTTTTGCTCCTCCTTTTATCCCTGTGAATTGAGTGTGTCATGTATGGGTGTAATTGTATAAGGAAAATCAAGATTGTGAATGTTATAAATGCTGAATTCTGTATATACTGAATTAACATTCCCTTTGTAATCTCAGCACCTTGTAGGATCTGTAGTGGGGAATGGTGAAGGATTAGGTGGGGGGGGGGTGGCAATTACCGGAAGCTCGAGAAATCAATGTTCTCTTGTTTGTGATTCAAATATTAAAAGGCTTAGATTGAGTGGATATGGAGAGGATGTTTCCAATAGTGGGAAAGTCTATGATCAATGTGCACAGCCTCAGAAAAGTTGGACATCCCTTTAGAACAGCGATGAGGAGAAATTTCTTCAGTCAGAGGTTGGTGAATCTGTGGAATTCATTGCCGCAGATGCCTGTGGAGGCCAAGTCAGTGGGTATATTTAAGGCAGAGCTTGATAGGTTCTTGATTAGTAAGGGTGTCAAAGGTTATGGGGAGAAGGCAGGAGAATGGGGTTGAGAGGGATAATGGATTAGCCATGATGGAATAGCAGAGCAGAATTCATGAGCTGCATGGCCTTTGTGTGAACACAAACCTCTTTGATTTCATAAATACAAGAGATTCTGCAGACTAAGGTCCTGACGAAGGGTCTCGGCCCAAAATGTCGACTGTACCTCTTCCTATAGATGCCGCTTGGCCTGCTGCGTTCACCAGCAACTTTTATGTGTGTTGCTTGAAATTCCAGCATCTGCAGATTTCCTCGTGTTTGCGTTTTTAGATTCTGCAGATGCTAGAAATCCAGAGCAATACACAGAATGCTGAAGGAACTCAGCAGGTCAGGCAGCATCTGTGGAGGGGAACAAACATTTGAGAATTTGCTCCGAGACGTCCAGTGTTTTTTCCCTGATGCTGCCTGACCTGCTGAGGTTCTTCTGTTCGGCATATGTTGCCTCTTTGATTCCCCTGCTAAGTGCACCAGCTCTAACCTTCAGAATGCGCTCTCAATCCTTTTTGCTGGATTGATATAAACTGCAGCAAGCAACTAGTTTCTTTCTTTCCTACTGAAGCTTTTTCATAATTTAAACAGCTCAATTAGATTACTCTTAAATCTTCCAAACTCCAGGGAATACAAGCAAAGATCATACACTTGCTCTTCATAATTTAACACTGTAAGCCCTCAATATCTCATTACTGTTCCCTATTCAATGTGAAGAGCAATAATTGTCATTTGGATATAAACTCTGTGTGTGTGTGTGTGTAAGAGAGAGAATCCACATGTGTATGTCTGTCTGTGTGTGTCTCTGTGTCTGTATGTAAAAATTCCTCCTTACCTCTGTTATAAAGGGTCGCCCCTCAATTTTGAGACTGTGCCCTCTAGTTCTGGATAGCTCCACCATAGGAAGCACCCTCTCCACATCCACCCTATCTAGTCCTTTCAGCATTCGGTACGTTTCAATGACATACCCCCCCCCCTCACCACACATTTTTATAAATTCCTATGAGTACAGGAAAAAGCTGCAAAATGCTCCTCATATGTTAACCCCTTCATTCCCAGAATCATTCTCATGAATCTCCTCCGGACTCTCTCCAATGACAACACATCCTCTCTGAGATATGGGGCCCAAAACTGTTGATAATACTCCAAGTGTGACCTGACTAGTGTCTTATAAAGCCTCAGCATTATCTTCTTGCTTTTATATTCTATTCTCATTGAAATAAATGCCAACATTGCAATTGCCTTCTTTACCACAGACTCGACCTGTAAATTAACCTTCTGGGAGTCTTGCATGAGAACTCCTAAGTCCCTCTGCACCACCTCCTCATTTAGATAATAGTCCGTACTATTGTTCCGTTTACCAAAATGCATTATCATACATTTCCCAACACTGTATTCCATCTGCCGCTTTTTTGCCCATTCTTCCAATTTGTTTAAGTCCTGCTGCAATCACATTGCTTCCTCAGCACTACCTACTCCTCCACCTATCTTCATATCATCCACAAACTTTGCCACAAAACCATCAATTCCATTATCTAAATCACTAACAAACAATGTGAAAAGCAACCGTCCCAACGCTGACCCCTGAGGAACACCACTAGTCACTGGCAGCCAACCAGAAAAGGCCCCTTTTATTCCCACTCGCTGCCGCCTGCCTGTCAGCCATTCCTTTATCTATGTCAATTTCTTTCCTGTAACACTATAGAATTTTATCTTGTTAAGCAGACTCATGTGTGGAACCTTACTCAACACCTTCTGAAATTTCAAATAAATGACATCCACTGCCTCTCCTTTGTCCACCCTTTTTGTTACTTCCTTTAAGAACTCTAACAGATTTGTCAGGCAAGATTTCCCTTCACAGAAGCCATGCCGACTTTGACTTATTTTATCATCAGTCTTCAAGTACCCTTAAAAATTCATCCTTACTAATAGACTCCAACACTTTCCCAATCACTGAGGTTAGGCTAACCGGCCTATCATTTCCTTTCTTTTGCCTTCCTCCCTCCTTAAAAAGTGGAGTGACATGTGCAATCTTCCAGGCCTCTGGGACCATGCCAGAATCAAATGATTCTGGAAAGGTCATGACCAATGCATTCATTATCTCTTCAGCAACCTCTCTCTGGGATATAGTCCATCTGGCCCAGGTGACTTATTCACCTTAAGACCTTTGAGTTTGCCTAGCACTTTTTCCTTTGTAATAGCAATGACTCTCACTCCTGCTCCCTGACACTCACAGACCTCTGGCACACTGCTAGCATCTTCCACAGTGAAAGTAGATGCAAAGTACCCATTAAGTTCATCTGCCATTTCTTTGTCCCCCATTACTACCTCACCACCATCATTTTACAGTGATTCAATATAAACTCTCACCTCCCTTTTACTCTTTATATAACTGAAAAAACTGAAATACTTTCCTTTCTTCTGTCTCTCTTGCTTCTTGAAGAGTGAAGTGACATTTTCAATTTTCCAGTCTTCCGGAACCATTCCAGAATCTAATGAATTTTGAAAGATCATTACTAACACCTCCATGATTTCTTCAGTCACCTCTTTCAGAACCCTGGGGTGTACACCATCTGGTCCTGGTAACTTATCTACCTTTAGACCTTTCAGTTTCCCAAGAACCTTCTCTCTAGTAATGGTAACTTCACAGGCATCATGTCCCAACACATGGAACTTCCTACAATACTGAAGACTGATGCAAAATACTTATTCAGTTCATCCACATTTCATTATCACCCACTACTACCTCTCCAGCATTGTTTTCCAGCAGTCCAATATTCACTCTCGCTTCTCTTTTACACTTCATGTATCTGAATAAACTTTTGGTATCCTCTTTAATATTATTGTCTAGCTTACTTTCGTATTCCATTATTACCTTCTTAATGACTTTTTTTAGCTGTCTTCTGTTGGTTTTTAAAAGCTTCCCAATCCTCTAACTTCCCACTAATCATTGCTCTATTATATGCCCTCTCTTTGACTTTATGTTGGCTTTGCCTTCTCTTATCAGCCATGGTTGTGTCATCTTTCCTTTAGAATACTTCTTCCTCTTAGGGATGTACATATCCTGTGCCTTCCAAATTGCTTCCAGAAATCCCAGTCATTGCTGCTCCGTCATCATCCCTGCCAGTGTTCTTTTCCAATCAATTCTGGCCAACTCCTCTCTCATGTCTCTGAAATTCCCTTTACTCCACCGTAATACTGATACATCTGACTTTAGCTTCTCCTTCTCAAATTTCAGAATGAATTCGATCATATTATGATCACTTGCCCCTAAGGGTTCTTTGACCTTAAGCTCTCTCATAAATTCCAGTTCATTCCTCAACACCCAATCCAGAATAGATGATCCTCTACTGGGTTCAATCATGAGCTGCTCTAAAAAGCCATTTCATAGGCACTCTAGCAATTCCCCCTCCTGTTATCCAGCACCAACCTGATTTCCCCAATCAAGCTGCATATTGAAGTCTCCCGGACTAGAGTAACATTGCCCCTTTGACGTGCATTTTCTATCTCCCATTGTAATTTGTAGACCATATCCTTCCTACTGATTGGGGGTTTGTACACAACTTCCATCAGGACCTTTTAACTCTTGCAGTTCCTTAGCTCTATCCACAATGATTCAAGTCACTGGGACCGGATGAGATGTACCCCAGGCTACTGTGGGAGGTGAGGGAGGAGATTGCTGAGCCTCTGGCGATGATCTTTGCATCATCAATGGGGACAGGAGAGATTCTTGAGGACTGGAGGGTTGCAGATGTTGTTCCCTTATTCAAGAAAGGGAGTAGAGATAGCCCAGGAAATTATAGACCAGTGAGTCTTACTCCAGTGGTTGGTAAGTTGATGGAGAAGATACTGAGAGGCAGGATTTATGAATGCTTGGAGAGGCATAATATGATTAGGAATAGTCAGCATGGCTTTGTCAAGGTCAGGTTGTGCCTTACGAGCTTGATTGAAGTTTTTGAGGATGTGACTAAACACATTGATGAAGGTAGAGCCGTAGATGTGATGTATATGGATTTTAGCAAGGTATTTGATAAGGAACCCCATGCAAGGCTTATTGAGAAAGTAAGGAGGCATGGGATCCAAGGGGACATTGCTTTGTGGATCCAGAAATGACTTGCCCACTGAAGGCAAAAGAATGGTTGTAGATGGGTGTAGCCCCCTTGGAAAGCCTCAGGGTCGCTCAGCTTGCTGTCGTCTAGGGAAACAGCCCTCAGCCCCACCAAACTCGGTAATTAATTTGTGTGGATGCTGTGTGATGTATCCCACCCCGCCCAAATAACAGACAATACACCAGATACAATTAAATGAATTACAGTTTATAGATATTACTGGAACTATATAATTAATAGAGATAAAATATAAAAGGAAAATAAAAGGCGCCACACTTATCAAAGTTTAATCTCTTCGTGCACGAACAGTTGGAGCCCGGGACCCTAACTCTTCACCCTGCGATCCCCTTGGACCACCTCCACCTCGACCTGCCACCTGGGACCAACGATGGTGGTCGATCAGACGCTCCACACGAGTCCATCTCCGTCTCCTCTCCTCACCGAACACCCTGGACCTCAGACTCCTGCTTGGGGTCCGACCCCGTTAGCTGACTCAGAGCACCTGGTCCATCCTCACTCTCTCTCTTTCTCTCGCGCCTTCTGCCCCAAAACCCGCGCATCACAATAACTTACGAACACACAGAAAGAATAACATCTATCCCAATTGGTTCGTTCATCCTCTTATCAATAACTTAATCCAAACAAACTGCTAGCGGGAGGAATTTCTCAGGAGTTAACATAACAAAGAAGCCATTTCAATTATAACATAACAAAGAAGCCATTTTAATTAGCCTACGCAATAACATAAAAGAAGAAACCCCTTACACAGGTCATATTCTGCATGGAGGTCGATGACCAGTGGTGTGCCTCAGGGATCTGTTCTGGGACCCCTACTTTTCATGATTTTTATAAGTGACCTGGACGAGGAAGTGGAGGGATGGGTTAGTAAATTTGCTGATGACGCAAATGTTGGGGATGTTGTGGATAGTGTGGAGGGCAGTCAGTGGTTACAACGGGACATTGATAGGATGCAAAACTAGGCTGAGAAGTGGCAGATGGAGTTCAACCCAGATAAGTGTGAAGTGGTTCATTTTGGTAGGTCAAATGTGATGGCAGAATATAGTATTAATGGTAAGACTCTTGGCAGTGTGGAGGATC
This sequence comes from Mobula hypostoma, assembly GCF_963921235.1. Lineage (NCBI taxonomy): Eukaryota > Metazoa > Chordata > Chondrichthyes > Myliobatiformes > Myliobatidae > Mobula > Mobula hypostoma. Next base: position 171,422,667 of record NC_086098.1, on the reverse strand, counting down.
AGAGGGATCTTGAGTTCCGAGTCCATAGGACACTCAAAGCTGCTGCGCAGGTTGACTCTGTGGTTAAGAAGGCATACGGTGCATTGGCCTTCATCAATCGTGGAATTGAATTTAGGAGCCGAGAGGTAACGTTACAGCTGTATAGGACCCTGGTCAGACCCCACTTGGAGTACTGTGCTCAGTTCTGGTTGCCTCACTACAGGAAGGATGTGGAAACCATAGAAAGGGTGCAGAGGAGATTTACAAGGATGTTGCCTGGATTGGGGAGCATGCCTTATGAGAATAGGTTGAGTGAACTTGGCCTTTTTCCCTTGGAGCCACAGAGGCTGAGAGGTGACCTGATAGAGGTATATAAGATGATGAGAGGCATTGATCATGTGGATAGTCAGGGGCTTTTTCCCAGGGCTGAAGTGACTAGCACGAGAGGGCACAGGTTTAAGGTGCTTGGGAGTAGGTACAGAGGAGATGTCAGGAGTAAGTTTTTTTGTGCAGAGAGTGGTGAGAGCGTGGAATGGGCTGCCAGAAATGGTGGTGGAGGCAGATACGATAGGGTCTTTTAAGAAACTTTTGGATAGGTACATGGAGCTTAGAAAAATAGAGGACCATGAGTAACCCTAGTAATTTCTAAGGTAGGGTCATGTTTGGCACAACTTTGTGGGCCGAAGGGCTTGTATTGTGCTGTAGGTTTTCTATGTTTCTAATTCCCCTGACCCTATGCCACCTTTTTCTAATGATTTCATTTTTTTACCTCATCTTAGTACTTAACTTCCTGAACTCCCTGAACTTCCTATGCAGAACATTATCAGTTGTCCTACCCATGCCATTGGTACCTACATAATTTATACTTTATACTTTATACTTATACTTATAATTTATACTTTATTGTCGCCAAACAATTGATACTAGAACGTACAATCATCACAGCGATATTTGATTCTGTGCTTCCCACTCCCTGGATTACAAATATTAAATATTAAAAATAGTAAAAATTAGTAAATATGAAAAATTTAAATTATAAATTATAAATAGAAAATAGAAAAATGGAAAGTAAGGTAGTGCAAAAAAACCGAGAGGCAGGTCCGGATACTTGGAGGGTACGGCCCAGATCTGGATCAGGATCCGTTCCGCAGTCTTATCACAGTTGGAAAGAAGCTGTTCCCAAATCTGGCCGTATGAGTCTTCAAGCTCCTGAGCCTTCCCAGAGGGAAGAGGGATGAAAAGTGTGTTGGCTGGGTGGGTTGTGTCCTTGATTATCCTGGCAGCACTGCTCCGACAGCGTGCGGTGTAAAGTGAGTCCACGGACGGAAGATTGGTTTGTGTGATGTGCTGTGCCGTGTTCATGATCTTCTGCAGCTTCTTTCGGTCTTGGACAGGACAACTTCCATACCAGGTTGTGATGCACCCTAGAACAATGCTTTCTATGGTGCATCTATAAAAATTAGTGAGGGTTTTAGGGGACAGGCCAAATTTCTTTAGTTTTCTCAGGAAGTAAAGGCACTGGTGGGCCTTCTTGGCAGTGAACTCTTCTTGGTTGGACCAAGTCAGGTCAATTGTGATATTGACCCCGAGGAACTTGAAGCTTTTGACCTGTTCCACATGCGTACCACCGATGTAAATTGGGTCGTGCGGTCCGCTACTCCTTCTAAAGTCAACAACCAATTCCTTCATCTTGCTGATATTGAGGGATAGGTTATTGTCTTCGCACATGGACCACGACCTCTGGCTATTCACCCTCTCACTTAAGAATGCTGAGGACTCGATCTGAGATATTGCAGACCCCGGCACCTGGGAGGCAACAAGCCATCCAAGAATCTCATTCTCACCCACAGAACTACCCATCCGATCTCCTAATTAACAAATCCCCTACCTGTCTATCTGTTGTGTGTGTGTGTGTAAGTGTGTTGTGTGTGTGTGCATGTGTGTGTGTGTGTGTGCGATGTTTGTGTGTATATGTTTGTGTCTGTGTGTCTGTCTCTGTGTATGTGTTTGTGTTTGTGTGTGTATGTGTGCCTGTGTGTCTATGTTTGCGTGTGTGCATGTGTGTGTCTGTGTGTGCGTGTCGGTGCCTGTGTGTAAGTGTGTTGTGTGTGTGTATATGTGTGAGGTGTGTGTGTGTGTGTGTGTGTGTGTGTGTGTGTGTGTGCGATGTTTGTGTGTATATGTTTGTGTCTGTGTGTCTGTCTCTGTGTTTGTGTGTGTATGTGTGCCTGTGTGTCTGTGTTTGCGTGTGTGCGTGTGTGTGTCTGTGTGTGCGTGTCGGTGCCTGTGTGTAAGTGTGTTGTGTGTGTGTATATGTGTGAGGTGTGAGTGTGTGTGTGTGTGTGTATGTGTATATGTGTGTGTTTGTGTATGTGTGCCTATATGTGTGAGTGTGTGTATGTTTGTGTGTGTATATGTTCATGTGTGTTTGTGTGTGTGTGTCTGCCTGCCTGTGTGTCTCTATGTATGTATGTTTTGTGTGTGTGTATAGCAACACACACAAAATGCTGGTGAACGCAGCAGGACAGGCAGCATCTATAGGAAGAGGTACAGTCGACGTTTTGGGCTGAGACCCTTCATTCAGTTAGTCCTGACAAAGGGTCTCGGCCCGAAACATCAACTATACCTCTTCCTATAGATGCTGCCTGTCCTGCTGCGTTCCACCAGCATTTTGTGTGTGTTGCTTGAAATTCCAGCACATGCAGATTTCCTCGTGTTTGTGTGTATGTGTGTGTGTGTGTGTGTGTGTGTGTGTGTGTGTGTGTGTGTGTGTGAATCAAGATCGGGAGTTGTGTGTAAAGGTGTCTGTAAAATACTGTAGTGTATTTCCATGACACTGAATGTACCTACTGTACATGAGCATTTGAAATGAAAACAGAAAATGCAGGCTGCACTGAGCGATTTAGGCCACAGTGGTGAGATGTGAAACCAAATTAACAGTTGAGCTCAATAGTCCTCGGAGGTGTAAGAAATAAATGTGTTTAAGGTGCAGGGCGAAGGGCGGTGGGGCCGAGGGAACAAAGAGGGAAGTGTCTGATTGGCTGAAGGCAGCAGGTTACATGACAAAAGGATAAAAATGCAAGGGAAATGGCGGGATGGGCGGATGAATTGACACCGCCCACCCACCCCCCACCCCGGTCAGGCCTTTGAATATTAATCTTAAATCTTTCTCCTTCTTCTGACCTGCTAAGTATTTTCACATTCTTCATTTTAATCCTTATTTTGCAATATCTACAGCACTTCGCTTCTGTGAGTGGGCTGGTAGCCCAGAGGGGCCGATTACGTTGCTGTATTTCTAAATAAATCAATAAATAAAGTCTCTTGTGTTCACAATATGCAAGCATTTTCCAACATCAATGGTAGACCTGTGGGAACTGGTGTAGAAAAGAGGGACCTAGGGTACTACTACATGATTCCTTGAGAGTGACGATTAATTTTATTTTATTTAGAGCTACAGTTCGGAAAAGGCCTTTCTGTCCCTCTCAGCCATGCTGCCAGCAACCTACCTATTTAACCCCAAACTAATCTGAATCTGAAACAGCTGGAAAAATGGGATGAAAAATGGCAGATGGAATTTAATGCAGACAAGTTGTACTTCGATAGGACCAATCAGGGTAGGTCTTGCACAGTGAATGACAGGGCAATGAGGAGTGTGGTAGAACAAAGGGATCTAGTAATACAGGTTGATAATTTGTTGACAATGGTGTCACAAATAGATAAGGTTGTAAAGAAAGCTTTTGGCACATTGGGCTTCATAAATCAATATATTGAGCACAGGAGTTGGGATGTTATGTTGAAGTTGTATAAGACATTGGTGAGACCTAATTTGAGGTATTATGTGCAGTTTTGGTTACCTACCTACAGGAAAGACGTAAAAAAGCTGGAAAGAGTACAGAGAAAATTTAGAAAGGGTGTTTCTGGGACTGGAGGACTTGAGTTATAAGGAAAGATTGAATAGATTAGGACTTTTTTCCTTAGAATGTTAGAAGAATGATAGGAAATTTGATAGAGGTATACAAAATTATGAGGAGTATAGATAGGATAAATGCAAACAGGCTTTTTCATTGACGTTGGGTGGAACTACAACCTGAAGTCATGGGTTAAGGGTGAAAGGTGATAAGTTTATGGCGATCATGAGGGGAAACTTCTTCACTCAAAGGGTCATGAGAGTGTGGAATGAACTGACAGCACAAATGGTGCATGCGAGCTCAATTTCAACATTTAAGCAAAGTTTGGATAGGTTCATGGATTGTAGGGGTTTGGAGGGATGTGGTACCAGTGCAAGGCAATGGGGGTAGGCAGATTAAATGGTTTCGGCATGGACTAGATGGCCGAAGGGTGGTTTTTGTACGACTCTATGACTCTATTTGGGATCCCACCAAAGACTCTAAATATCTACAGATGAACAGTGAAGAGCATTTGGACTAGTTGCCTCACCTGTCTGGTATGGAGGCTTCAATGTACAGGATCACAAGATGCTGCGAAGTTCAAAGTAAATTTATTATCTAAGTATGTATACCATATACAATCTCGAGATTCATTTTCTTGCAGCACCCACAGGAAAATACAGAAATACAATACAATCCATGAAAAACCACACATAATAAAAACAAAATCCCTGGAAGTGAGGCCGCAGGTGTGTTGTCTATTCAGTGCTGAGGTGAGTGATGTTATCCACGCCTTTCCGAGAGCCCGGCTGTTTCTGAACCTGGTACTGTAGGACCCAAGACTCCCGTGCCTCCTGCCCAATGGCAGTGGTGAGAAGAGAGGGTTGTAGACCCACCCAGTTCCATCACAGGCACCACTCTCCCTACCATCGAGGATATCTTCAAGAGGTGATGCCTCAAGAAAGTGGCATCCATCATTAAACACACTCACCACCTGGGACATGCCCTCTTCACATTACCACCATCAGCGAGGAGGGACGGGAGTCTGAAGACCAATACTCACTGACTTAGGAACACCATCAGATTTCTGAGACATTAACACTACTTTTCTTGCACTATTTATTTATTTTATTGTAATTTATAGATTTTTATGTCTTTGCTCTGTACTGCTGCCAGAAAATAACAATTTTCACATCACGTCAGTGATAATATATCTGGCTCCAATTCTGTTTCTGAGGAACAAGGATGGGAAGGGCTTAGATGGATCATACTGACCGAGTTAGATGAGGACGGCAGTTTCCTGACCAGAAGAACACTAGTAGGATAGTTACAACGATCCATTTTCACTGTCTCATTTGCACAGATTGACTTATGTTGCTCTGTAATTACATTTGGTGGCCACATTATTAGCTCCCTCTTGTACCTAATAAAGTGGCCACTGATTGTATGTTCATGGTCTTCTGCTGCTGTAGCCCATCCACTTCAAGGTTTGATGTGTTGTACGTTCAGAGATGTTCTTCTGCACACCACTGTTGTAACATGTGGTTATTTGAGTTACTGTTGCCTTCCTGTCAGCTTGAACCAGTCTGGCTATTCTCCTCTGACCAGTCTCACCCACAGAACTGTCACTCACCGGATGGTTTTGTTTCTCACACTGTTCTCCGTAAACTCTAGAGACAGTTGTTTGTGAAAATCCCAGGAGATCAGCAGTCTCTGAGATACTCAAACTACCCTGTCTGGCATCAACAGTCATTTCAGTCACTTAGTTGATATTTCTTCTTCATCCTGATGTTTGGTCTGAAGAACAGCTGAACCTCTTGACCATGTCCACATGTTTTCGGGCATTGAGTTGCTCCCACACAACTGGCTGATTAGATATTTGCATTAATGAGTAGGTGTCCGGTATACCTAATAAAGTGAGCGCATATTGCTCCATAATTATTTGTATTAAAATTCCCCAGCTACCCTGCTGGCATTCGAGCTTGTGTTTCTGGAGGAATGGTCCAAATTTCAGGCATCTGGTCCGGTAAAAGGCACATTCCAAATTCCATCTGGCTGCCTGATCAGCAGACTTCTGTGACCTCACTAGCTTGACTAGCTTGGCACACAGTGTGGCTGAGATCCAGCCTGGAATCCACCTAATATCCTGTCAGACACTGAACAAATTCATGCACACTGGACCTGTTACACTTTTTAATCAAAGGATACTGTTATTAATATCAGTATTTCTGTATCATTTTACAAGAACGAGGACAGTTGGGCTGGATAACAGCTTCTTCCCCCAGGCTGCAAGACGTCTGAACATCCCACTACCACCCAGTGCATTATTTATGACAGAGTCAGCTGCAGTAATAATATTGTATCTTTAACGATATGTCATACCTGCACTTTATGCCAAATTGTATTTCTACAGAATACTTTTTATCTGCTAGTATTATTATGTTAATATTATTTTACGTGCTGCAGATGATACATGTGATGTGTTTTTCGCCTTGGTCCCTGAAGAACAGTGTTTCATTTAGTTGTGTACATGTATACAGCGGAATGTCAATAAACTCGAACTTGAAATATTTATTCCGTATGTATTCATTAAATTTGTAGTTTTTTCACTCACTCAGTAGGTCAGCATTTAATACCCATTCCTACTTGTCACTCTGTAGTCGATTTCGAGGCTACTAAAGGGATTAAAAGATTAGCTTTATTTGTCGCATGTACATTGAAACTGTGAAATGCATCATTTTCAACAAGTTGAAACAGCGGGAATTCTGCTGGGCAGCCCGCAAGTGTCGCCAGCATTGCATGCCCACAATTTATAAACCCTAACCTGTACGTTTTTGAAATGTGGGGGAAAACCAGAGCACCCGGAGGAAACACACATGATCATGGGGAAGGACGTAAAAGCACCTTACAGACAGCGGTGGGAATCGAAGGCCAATCAGTGAATGCTGATGCTGTAATAGTGACACGCTAACTAGTACGCTACTGTGCTGCCATTACAGAGGACAATCAGGAGTCAGTCACCTATTTGCCTATTTATTTAGAGAGACAGCATAGAACAGGCCTTTCTAGATCTACGAGCCACACCGCTCAGCAGCTCACCTATTTAACCCTAGCCAAATCATGGGACAATTTACAACGACCAACTAACCTACCAACCAGTACGTCTTTAGACTGTGGGAGGAAACCATACACTCACGTGAAGGACGTACAAACTCCTTTCAGACAGCATGGGAATTGAACCCTGTCACCCTGAGCTTTAATAGAAACATAGAAACATAGAAACTAGGTGCAGGAGTAGGCCATTCGGCCCTTTGAGCCTGCACCACCATTCAGTATGATCATGGCTGATCATCCAACTCAGAACCTTGTAACACACATAAAAGTTGCTGGTGAATGCAGCAGGCCAGGCAGCATCTCTAGGAAGAGGTGCAGTCGATGTTTCAGGCCGAGACCCTTCGTCAGGACTAACTGAAGGAAGAGTGAGTAAGGGATTTGAAAGTTGGAGGGGGAGGGGGAGATCCAAAATGATAGGAGAAGACAGGAGGGGGAGGGATAGAGCTGAGAGCTGGACAGGTGATAGGCAAAAGGGGATACGAGAGGATCATGGGACAGGAGGTCCGGGAAGAAAGACGGGGTTGGGGGGGGACCCAGAGGATGGGCAAGGGGTATATTCAGAGGGACCGAGGGAGAAAAAGGAGAGTGCGAGAAAGAATGTGTGCATAAAAATGAGTAACAGATGGGGTACGAGGGGGAGGTGGGGCCTTAGTGGAAGTTAGAGAAGTCGATGTTCATGCCATCAGGTTGGAAGCTACCCAGACGGAATATAAGGTGTTGTTCTTCCAACCTGAGTGTGGCTTCATCTTTACAGTAGAGGAGGCCGTGGATAGACATGTCAGAATGGGAAGGGGATGTGGAATTAAAATGTGTGGCCACTGGGAGATCCTGCTTTCTCTGGCGGACAGAGCGTAGATGTTCAGCAAAGCGGTCTCCCAGTCTGCGTCGGGTCTCGCCAATATATAGAAGGCCACATCGGGAGCACCGGACGCAGTATATCACCCCAGCTGACTCACAGGTGAAGTGTTGCCTCACCTGGAAGGACTGTTTGGGGTCCTGAATGGTGATAAGGGAGGAAGTGTAAGGGCATGTGTAGCACTTGTTCCTGCTTTCTCTCCATACCTCCTGATCTCTTTAGCCACAAGGGCCATATCTAATTCCCTCTTAACTATAGCCAATGAACTTGCCTCAACTGTTTCCTGTGGCAGAGAATTCCACAGATTCACCACTCTCTGTGTGAAGAAGTTTTTCCTCATCTCGGTCCTAAAAGGCTTCCCCTTTATCCTTAAACTGTGACCCCTCATTCTGGACTTCCCCAACATCGGGAACAATCTTCCTGAATCTAGCCTGTCCAATCCCTTTAGATTTTTATACGTTTCAATAAGATCCCCCCTCAACCTTCTAAATTCCAGCGAGTATAAGCCTAGTCAATCCAGTCTTTCTTCATATGAAAGTCCTGCCATCCCAGGAATCAAGCTGGTGAACCTTCTTTGTACTCCTTCTATGGCAAAAATGTTCTTCCTCAGATTAGGGGACCAAAACTGCACACAATACTCCAGGTGTGGTCTCACCAAGGCCTTGTACAACTACAGTAGAACCTTCCTGCTCCTGTACTCGAATCCTCTCGCTATAAATGCCAGCATACCATTCGCCTTTTTCACCACCTGCTGTACCTGCATGCCCACTTTCAATGACTGGTGTACAATGACACCCAGGTCTCGTTGCACCTCCCCTTTTCCTAATCGGCCACCATTCAGATAATAATCTGTTTTCCTGTTCTTGCCACCAAAGTGGATAACCTCACATTTATCCACATTAAATTGCATCTGCCATGAATTTGTCCACTCACCTAACCTATCCAAGTCACCCTGCATCCTCTTAGCATCCTCCTCACAGCTAACATTGCCGCCCAGCTTCGTGTCATCTGCAAACTTGGAGATGCTGCATTTAATTCCCTCGTCTAAATTATTAAATATATATTGTAAACAACTGGGGTCCCAGTACTGAGCCTTGCGGTACCCCACTAGTCACTGCCTGCTATTCTAAAAAGGTCCCGTTTATTCCCACTCTTTGCTTCCTGTTTGCCAACCAATTCTCTATCCACATCAATACCATACCCCCAATACCGTGTGCTTTAAGTTTGCACACTAATCTCCTGTGTGGGACCTTGTCAAAAGCCTTTTGAAAATCCAAATATACCACATCCACTGGTTCTCCCCTATCCACTCTACTAGTTACATCCTCAAAAAATTCTATGAGATTCATCAGACATGATTTTCCTTTCACAAATCCATGCTGACTTTGTCCGATCATTTCACCGCTTTCCAAATGTGCTGTTATCACATCTTTGATAACTGACTCCAGCAGTTTCCCCACCACCGACGTTAGGCTAACCGGTCTATAATTCCCTGGTTTCTCTCTCCCTCCTTTTTTAAAAAGTGGAGTTACATTAGCCACCCTCCAATCCTCAGGAACTAATCCAGAACCTAAAGAGTTTTGAAAAATTATCACTAATGCATCCACTATTTCTTGGGCTACTTCCTTAAGCACTCTGGGATAATGTTGCGCTAACTGCTACGGTACCGCCGTGCTCCAAAACATGGTTCTGGAGACCCAGCTGGGGCAAAGACAGCAGATTTTTTTCCTTAAAAGAAGCTAATGAACCATATCAGTTTCTACCACAATCCAATATTTTCACGGTCACTGTAAATTATATTAACTTTCTGTTCTGGATTTGATTTAATTAACCAAACTCTACCACGAGGTCTTTGTGGTTAACTGTTCAACCATGCTTGCAGTTCAGTCTGTGCCTTCAAGCTAAATAAGGTCAACCGTACTCTTAGTTCCAAAAAGACAACTGTGAAAAACTATTATAACATTAAAGGCAACTGTATTGGTGATGGATGAGCAGGTTCACCTGAGGGTTAACTCCACAACAGAAAAACGCAGGAAGTTCAAACGTGTTCCCTGCTCTGCGAGCTAAGCACAGCGGGAAATGTGTCCCTACTGAGCCAAAATAACTGAATAAGCTAATCGGACTGCATCCATGCTAAGACTTGTTCTAGTTCAATAGTCTGAGCTCTCTGGATTAGGAAGGTCAAATACTTCCAAGTTCAAAGTAAGTATTGTTATCAAAGTACATATATGTTATCCAATACTGCCTTGAGATACATTTTCTTGCAGGCATTCATTGGAAAAACAAAATAATGCAATAGCATTTATGAAAAAAACTATACAGATCATTGGGTGAACTATACAGATGATTGCTATTGCTTGGCCTCTGGGTGGTGGGGGTTGGGTGGTAGGTAGAGGAGGGGGGAGAGTTGCTGTTTTTTTGCTGAGGTAGGTAGGGGAGGGGGAGGGTTGATGTTTTTGCTGCTGCTTGTGCGTGGGAGGGGGTAGGGGGTCTTTGGGGTTCTAATGTTTTCCTGTCATTCGTTCTTTGGGGTTTTTCTTCTGTTTTGTGGATGGCTGCAGAGAGTAAGAATTTCAGGTTGTATCCTGTAAACATTTTCTAATATTACTGGAACCAATGAATCATTAATAGAATAAAATAGGCATCCGTTAGTCTCATGAGACCATTGATTTGCGCCTTGGAAAGTTTCCAGGGTGCAGGCCTGGGCAAGGTTGTATGGAAGACCAGCAGTTGCCCATGCTGCAAGTCTCCCCTCTCCACGACATCGATGTTGTGCAAGGGAAGGGCATTAGGACCCATACAGCTTGGCACCGGTGTCATTGCAGAACAATGGGTGGTTAAGTGCCTTGCTCAAGGACACACACGCTGCCTCAGCCAAGGCTCGAAATAGCGACCTTCAGATCACTAAACGAACGCCTTAACCACTTGGCCACGTGCCAACGCTGAATCATTAATAAGGACTGACAAAAAACCCAGTGAAGAAAAGAAGAAGACAAACTGAGAACGTGAGCTGTAAAGAGTGGTTGAAAGTGAGTCTGCAGAGCGTAGAATCAGTTCAGAGTTGTGGTGAATGAAGTTGTGGTAAGTAAGGAATTATTATTGTTAGTATTATTTACAGTAAATAGCTTTTGTCTGTGTGCCATTTGGACACACAGATTCTGCCTTGCAGAAGTACATCAAGTTAGCACAGAAGGAAAAGCAATAACATATAAAGTTAAAGTTAAAGTTGAGTTTGGTGTCAGATGCTCAGGTACATGCGTGCACAGATGCAATGAAAAACTTACCTAGAGCAACATCATAGGTGAGTAACACCAGATAAGGTACATTCACTAGATAAACAAACTAAACATTACTCCATCCACCACAAGTGGCACTTCCTGGTGGCCAAACATTTTAATTCCCACTCCCATTCCCGTTCCGACATGTCGGTCCATGGCCTCCTCTTGTGCCAAGATGAGGCCACCCTCTGGGTGGAGGAGCAACACCTTATATGGATAGCCTCCAACCTGATGATATGAATATTGTTTTCTCCTTGTGGTAAAAAAAATCCTCCCCCCCCATTCCCTGCTCTGAACTTTTACCTCTTCACACCTGCGTATCACTTCCCCCGGGTACCCTCCACTTTCCCTCTTCCCCTTTCTCCTATGGTCCACTCTCCTCTCCTGTCAGATTCCTCCAGCCCTTGACCTCTCCTATCCACCTGGCTTCACCTTTCACCTTCTAGCTATCCTCCTTCCCCTCGCCCCCCCACCTTTTTATTCCAGCACTTCCCCCCTTCCTTTCCAGTCCTGAAGCAGGTTCTTGGCCTGAAACATTGACTGTTCATTTATTTGCATGGATGCTGCCTGACCTGCTGAATTCCTCCAGCATTTTGTGTGTGTTACTTTAGTGTAGTGTTCCACTTAGAGGGAATGTACAGTGCAGGTAGACAAAAAAGTGCAAGGGCCACATTGAGGTAGACTCGGAGCCCAGAGTTCATCTTTTAATGTATGAGAAGTCTGCTGTAGAGTACAGTAATAGTGGGATAGAAGCAGCTCTGAGCCTGGTGGTTCATGATTTTAGTGCTTTATATCTTCTGCCCAATGTGAGGGGGGAGAAGAGAGAATGGCCGGGTTAGGTAGGGTCTTTGATTATGCTGGCTACTTTCTAAGGCAGCGTGAAGTAGGGAAGTGTAGATGCAGTCGACAGAGGGGAGACTGGTTTTGTGATGGACTGGGCTGTGTTCACAACTCTCTATCATTGCTTGAGAAGAGGAGTTGCATTACTAAGCTGGCCCTCAACCATCAGGCTCTGCAACCAGTGGGGATAACTTCACTTGCCCAACCACTGAACTGTTCCCTCAAACTACGGAGTCATCTTCAAGGACTCTTCATCTCATATTCTCAATAGTTGTTGGTTATTTATTTATTTATTTATTTATTATTTTCTCTTTTGCTTTTGGATAGTTAGTTGGCTTTTGCACATCAGTTGTTTGGCCGTCCTATTGGGTGTTGTCTTACATTGATTCTGTTGTGTTTCCTGGACTTACTCTGAATCCCCGCAAGAAAATGAATCTTAGGGTGGTTTGTGGTGACATATATGTACTTTGATAATAAACTTACTTTGAATTTAAGCTGTGATGTATCAGGATAGAATGATTTCTACGGTGCTTCGGCAGATATTTCTTAAGGATCGTTGAGGATGTTTGGAATTTCTGGAGGATCATTGAGGAAGTAGAGGAATGTTCTGTGAACGGCCAACAACATGAACCGCTAACTCCATTTCCTTCTCCACAGCCACTCTCTTATCAGTTAAGTCAAAGTCAAGTTTATTGTCATGTGCACATAAGTATGCAGAGGTGCAATGAAAAACTTATTTGTAGCAGCATCACAGGCACATAGATGATGAGATACAGGTTAGGATGCGCTGGGACAGATCACCAGAGATGCAAACTGGGGTCATCGAGTGTTTCAACACCAGACACCCTCACCCAGGCGACCCAGCCAGGCTTGATCAGGTCCCAGCAGCATTGATCCATGGGTCACACCTCTTGATCCATGGCCATCTGGAGGCTCGCTCAGGAGCCTCTGTGACTGTCCCGATGGTTCTTTTCCTTGCAGCCCCCGTACTGCCAAGGAGAGAGTAGTTTCTGCAGAGTGAGCAACTAACAAAACCTCTACATTCCACCTCTGTAGGCTCACATCGTGCTCTCCATCTCGTCTCCAGCACAGCTCTACCAGCTCCTGGTATCTGGCTTTCTTACGTTCAAAACCCCTCCTCAATCTGTCTTCCCAAGGCTTTGTCAGTTCTACCATGACCACTTACTCCGAGCATTATAAACAGCATTGTCAAAAAAAACATAAATTAAACACAATTTACAATGTTCACACCTCCCCCAGTGCCAGCACACCACGACAGTAGTGTGCAGCACTCACAAAAAGGACTAAAGCATCTTACCAAGACTCATCTAGCAGCATCCCACAGCCCCACAACATCTATCACATTGAAGGCAGGGGTGTGAGAAAAATCTCCTGCAGGTTCCCCCTCAAGCCCCACAGCATTCTGATTTAGGGTCAGAGTCACACAGCATGGAAGCAGGCAGAGTACATATATGTTACCATATACAATCCTGAGATCCATTTCCTTGAAGGCATTTACAGGAAAATAAGGACATACAATAGAACTTATGAAAAGCTATACATGAACAAAGACAGGCAAACTACCAACTTGCAAAAGAAGACAAACTGTGCAAATAAAAAATAAATAATACTGAAAACATGAAGTGTATAGACCTTGAAAGTGAGTCTGTAGGTTGAGAAATCAGTTCAGAGTTGAGGTGAGTGAAGTTTTTATTCACGCTGGTTCAGGAGCCTGATGGTTGTGGGGTAATAACTGTTACTGACCCTGGTGCTGTGGGATCTGTAAGGAGAATAATTACAGAAATTATTCCTTTCTTCACATTACAGCTTAACCAGGATTTGTTTTAGATCTAATATATGAGTTTCTTCTTAGTCTGTAAAATATACTTTAAAAAGCAGAGCAATGTTTTTGAAAAATTATTTCTTTGTGATTATATTTTATCATACTTGTTAGCCCCCTGCAGCCCCTGAGGTTCAGGTGCAAACAGAGACAAGGGAAGCTTCTACCTTGTAGCGCAAATTGCCCTGACAACACAGTCAGGCTGTGGAAGCGATGGGGTGGTGAATGGGGGATGGGAGGATGGGGCGTGGGGGAGGGGAGGAATTCTTTTCTGCTCTCTGCAGCTGAGGCCAAATTGTAGTCTTGGCTTAGATCCAAGAAAGCAAGACTTGTCAATCACTGTGGCTTTCGATATGAAGGTCATCAATCCTCCCTTCAAAAAAAAATTTGCTTTAGCAACTATAAACATGAATTCCGTGACCAACTAGTCTAGAGTTTTTTTTTGTGTTCCTCAGCTACGGTAATGTTTTTCATGCATTTATTAATAGGCTGATGTGGGGGGAGTCTGGGACAATGCTCTATAAAACAAAATGTACATTTCTACAGCACCGTTTTCAACCTCAGGTTGTCTGGCACTGCACTACAGTTAAAGAAATGCTTTTGAAGTCAGGTCACTGTTGTTTTGCACTTCAAGTGACAATCAGTTTAAACACAGCAATCTCCACACACAGACTTGGGGATTTTTGATGCTGTTGAATGACCAAGATTGGTCAAGATACCATAGATGATTCCCCTGTTCTTTTGAAAAGTAAGGCTGTAGGATCTTTGAAGTCTACCTGAAAGGGTGGCTGGGGCATTGCTTTCATGATTCAAGTGAATGATAATGCTTCTGACCCTGCTGCATGATACAACCAGTTTGATAGAATACCATTTGGCCCATCATGTCTGTTCTGACTTTTACCTAGAACATGGAAGTTAGAATTGGGTCGGTGTAACACACACAAAATGATGGAGGAACTCAGCAGGCCGAAATGTCGGCTGTACTCTTAACCTGTTTGCTGCCTGGCCTGCTGAGTTCCTCCAGCGTTTTGCGTGTGTTGCTCAGATTTCCGGCATCTGCAGACTTTCTCTTGATTGTGTTCTGTGCGTTGTTATTCTTGCCGAGCATCGTGGGAATGCTATGTTGGTGCCAGAATGAGTGACAACACTTGCGGGCTGCCCCCAGCACATCCTTGGGTTGTGTTGGTTGTCAGCGCAAACGACGCATTTCACTGTATGTTTATAAATACGGAAATTCTGCAGGTGCTGAAAATCCAGACCGACTCACACAGAATGCTGGAGGAACTCGACATGTCAGGCAGCAGCTATGGAAATGAATAATGAATCGACGTTTCGAGTACAGACCCATTATCAGTACTGAGAAGGATGCGGGAAGATACCAGAATAAAAAGCTAGCCTCCTTCCTCCTCTCCTCACCTTTTTATTTTGGTATCTTCCCGCTTCCTTCTCAGTCCCGAAGAAGGGTGTTGGCCTGAAATGTCGAATGTTTATTCATTTCCATAGATACTGCCTGACCTGCTGAGTTCCTCCAACTTTTTTGTGTGTGTTGCTACATGTTTCTTTTTTATTTATTTATTGCGATACAGCGTGGAACTGGCCCTTCTGGCTCCTTGAGCCGCGTCTTCCAGCTATCCCCTGATTTGACCCTAGCCTAATCACAGGACAATTTACAATGACCAATTAACCTACCAACCGGTACGTCTTTGGACGGAGGGAGGAAACCGGAGCACCCAGAGGAAACCTGCGTGGTCACGGGGAGAACGTACAAACCCCTTACAGACAGTGACAGGACGATGTACGTGTGATGAATAAATCTGAATCCTGAATCCTGTACAGTAAAGGCACAGAAGCAATGTCTGTGTCAACCACAATGCCAATTTAAACTGCACCTTCTCTGTACATGGTCTGTATCTCTGCATCCCCTGCCTGTTCAGGTGCTGGTCTAAATTCCTGTTAATCTTCACTTCCATATCTGCTGCCACTACCTTCCTGGTAGCTCACTGCAGGCATCTACCATTCCCTGTGTGGAAAAATTGCCTCACGAATGTCCTTTAAACTTTCCCGCTCT
Organism: Mobula hypostoma; assembly: GCF_963921235.1. Taxonomy (NCBI): domain Eukaryota; kingdom Metazoa; phylum Chordata; class Chondrichthyes; order Myliobatiformes; family Myliobatidae; genus Mobula; species Mobula hypostoma. The sequence continues at coordinate 171,406,805 of NC_086098.1, read as the reverse complement.
CCTTCCACCTTCAATGTACTCCCTCTAATATTTGACATTTCCACTCAAAGGAAAGGATTCGATCTACGCTATCTATGATCCTCATAATTTTAGAAACCAGCCAGGTGTCCCCTCAGTCTCTGATGCTTCAGACCACAATAATCCAAACTCTCCCTGTAGCTAAACCTTAGAAAATATAATACACTTACCCAGCCATCTTTCATAGGCATTAATTATGCAACTTTTGCATGTTTATCTGATTGTTCTTTCAAAATTGCAAGTAACAGAGTGGTTAAGACCATAAGACCATAAGATATAGAATCAGAATTAGGCCATTCGGGCCATCGAGTCTGCTCCACTATTTCATCATGGCTGATCCATTTCCCTCTCAGATTCAATCTCCTACCTTCTCCCTGTATCCCTTCATGCCCTGACTAATCAAGAATCTATCAACCTCTGCCTTAAGTATACCCAAAGACTTAGTTTCCACAGCCGCCTGTGACAATGAATTCCACAGATTCATCCCTCTCTGGCTAAAGAAATTCCTCTTCATCTCTGTTCTAAAAAAGTGTCCCTCTATTCTGAGATTGTGCCCTCTGATCCGAGCCAGCCACACCACAGGAAACATCCTCTCCACATCCACTCTATTGAGGCCTTTCAATACTCAACATGTTTCAATGAGGTCAGCCCTCATTCTTCTGAATTCCAGTGAGTACGTGCCCAGAGCCATATCAATTCTCATAAAGTAACCCTTCCATTCCTGGAATCATTCATGTGAAGTTCCTCTGAAACCTCCCCAATGTCAGATCGTCCTTTCTTAGATATTCTTGATATTCTTAAATTATGGAAACACCAACAAATAATATTGGAGCAGTCAGCAGGTCAGGCAGTTTCTGTGGAGAGAGACACAGAGCAGCACATCTGCTCCATCTGCAAAAATCGGGCTTTTCCGATTCCCAATCCTGTTCAGACATGTCGCACAATGGCCTCCTCTTGTTGCATGATGAGCCCACCATCAGGGTGGAGAAGCAACACCTTACATTCTGTCTTGGTAGTTTCCAACCTGATGGCATGAATATCAATTTCTCCTTCAGGTTAAAGATGTTTCACCTCCCCCTTCCTTCTTCTATTCCCCACTCTGGGTTCTTACCTCTTCTCAGCTGCCTATCACCTCCCCCTGGTGCCCTTCCTTCTCTTTCTCCCATGCTCTACCCTCCTCTCCTATCAGATTTCTTCTTCTCCAGCCCCTCACCTTTCTCACCTACCTGGCTTCACCTATCACCTTTCAGCTAGCCTTCTTCCACTGCCCCCACTGTTTTATCCTGGCATCTTGCCCCTTCCTTTCCGATCCTGAAGAAGGGTCTCAGCTCGAAACATTGGCTGTTTATTCATTTCCATGGATGCCACCTGGCCTGCTGAGTTCCTCCAGAACTTTGTGTGTGTTGCTCACCTCCAAACCCTGGTCAGATCAGCCCTCGACCCCCTGCAGTTTGCTTACCAGAAGCATACTGGAGTCGACAATGCTGTCATCTACCTGCTGAACAGAGCCTACTCCCATTTGGATAAGCAGGGCAGCACTGTGACGATCATGTTTTTTTGTTTTCTCAAGTGCCTTCAACACCAGACAGCCCTCACTGCTGGGAGTAAAGCTCCGTTCAGTGCAGGTTGGCACTTCCATTGTATCCTAGATAATGGACTACCTGACTGGCAGACCACAGTATGTGTGGCTTCAGAGTTGTGTGTCAGACATGGCTATAAGCAGCACTGGGACCCACAGGGGACTGTATTGACTCCATTCCTGTTTACCCTGGATACCTCGGACTTTAGATACAACACTGAGTCATGTCATCTGCTGAAACCCTCTGATGACTCAGCAATAGTTGGGTGCATAAAGGTAGGACGGGAGGATAAATACAGAGCCTTGGTGAAGGACTTTGTCAAATGGTGCAAGCTGAATCATCTGCAGTTCAACATCAGTCAGACAAAGGAGATGGTGATGGACTTTAGGAAGACTAACCTGTTACTACTGATAGTGAGGATGTGGATGTGGTGAGGGCCTTCAAGTACCTAGGGGTGCACCTGGATGACACACTTGAATGAAGGGCCCGAGTTGCCTCTACTTCCTGAGGAGACTGAGGTCCTTTGGAGTATGCAGGCCTCTCCTTCACATGTTCTACCAGTCTGTTGTTGCCAGTACAGTCTTCTATGCGGTGATGTGCTGGGCAAGGCCAACAGACTCAGTAAACTGCTGGCTGTGGTATAGGAGTCAAACTGGACACACTGGAGGTTGTGGTAGAATCAAGAGTCCTCTGGAAAATCCTGGCTATTCTGGACAATGTTTCTCAGCCTCTGCATGCCACCTTGGCTGAACAAAGGAGCACTTTTAGCAATGGACTAAGCCAACTGCACTGCTCCAAACAGATACTCTATGAGGTCATTCTTTCCCTTGGCCATCAGACTCTATAAAGAGTTAACCTATAGCTGGGGAACTTATCTTGCAATCTTTGACTTGTAATTCTTGTACTTCTTATTCTTAAGGTAACTTATTTTTATTCTTTCTTACTTATCTTATAATATTTGTATATCGGTGCATTTGTAATGCTACTGTGACACTGGAATTTCCTTTGGGATCAATAAAGTATGTATTTATCTATCTATCTATCTATCTTTAGGTTTCTGGCATCTGCAGAATTTCTTGTATTTATATTAAGCATTTGAGGTGCTTTGGTATGTTAGCAAAGACCGGCAAATATGCACAGATGTACAGTGGTGAGTATTCGAACTGGTTGCATCGTTGTTTGGTATGAAGGGGACGATTGCACAGGATCAGAAACAGCTGTAAACCGTTACAGACTCAGCCAGTTCCATTGTAAGCACTAACCTCCCCACCGTTGTGGGCACCTTCAAACGGTTACACCTCAAGAAGGTGGCATTCATCATTAAGGACCCTCACCATGTGGTCTTCTCATTACTACTGTCAACGTGGCAGCACAGGAGCCTGCAGCCTCACACTCACACGTTAGGAATAGCTTCTTCCCCTCCACCATCAGATCCCCCAACAGTCCATGGCAACACACAGAAAATGCTGGAGGCCTCCGCCACCGTGACTCAGCTTACGGACTTGTTTCAGCCAAGAACCCGGCCCTCCGGGATTAAGTGTTGGCTTCGGGGCCCGACCCAATCAACAGCCTGGGCCCCCGGCAGCTGGAAGTGGCAGCAGAGCCTCCCTCGTCACTCGGCCTGACCCGGAGCACCTGACGACGCGACCCGCCGATTGATCCCCGCGGGACGCGTCCATCAACCTCAAGGAGCTGACAACAACACACTGCATCGATGGAAACCTGTAAAGATGCACTATTTACTGAGGAAGCATGAGAAAAGAGCTGGGCTGCTCATCAGATTGAAGCAGAGGGGCTTCAGGGTCCCTATCCCCACCATCCTACCAGCTAATGTGCCAGCCATAGAGAACAAGGTGGATGATCTTAAAGGGAGACTCACCTACGGCAGGGAGATGCAGAACTGCTGTGTATTCTGTTTCACCGAGACCTGGCTCTCCGCTGCCACCCCCAACTGTGCCATCCGACCGGAGGGATTTTCGATCCATCGGATGGACCGCACGGCGTCTTCGGGCAAGACAAGGGGAGGTGGTGTCTGCCTACTGATCAACACTGGATGGTGCTCGGACGCAGTGGTGCTGACAAGCTCCTGCAGCCCAGACCTGGAACACCTGTCAGTTAAGTGTCGTCCCTACTATCTGCCACGGGAATTCACCTCGGTCATACTGACAGCGGTCTACATTCCCCCCCAGGCGGACGTGGAGTGTGCTCTGAACATACTCTATGCCAACATCAGTGAACTTGAGACCAGGTATCCGGAGGCTTTGCTCATTACAGCCGGGGATTTTAACCAGGCTAACCTCAGAAAGGCGCTGCCAAAGTTATACCAACATATCTCCTGCCCCACTAGAGGCCCGAATATACTTGACCACTGCTACACAGCAGTCAGGGATGCCTACCGTTCCGTCCCATGACTTCACTTCGGAAAATTGGACCATCAGGCCGTACTCCTCCTCCCGGCTTACAAACAGAAACTGAAGCGGGAGATCACGGTGTCAAAAGTAGTGTCACTTAGGACGGAGGAAACGGATGAGGTTCTCCGTGACTGCTTTGAATCGGTGGACTGGTTAGTATTCAAGGACTCGGCAGCTAACCTCGATGAGTATGCCTCAACTGTCACGGACTTTACTTGGAAATGCACAGAGGACTGTGTGTCTCGCAAGACGATCTGGGTATTCCCTAACTGGAAACCTTGGATGAATTATGAGGTCAAGTCTCTTTTGAAGGCTAGAGCTGCGGCTTTTAGGTCCGGGGATACTGGTCGCTACATGGAATCCAGGCGTGAACTCTGGATAGCCATTAAAGGTGACAAGAGGCAATATCGAGCCAAGTTGGAAGCACAGGCTAACCAGAGGGATGCCAGTAGACTATGGCAGGGTCTAAATGAGATCACTGGGCACAAAGAAAAAGCTGGGAATATCAATAACTGTGGCGCTTCTCTTCCTGAAGAACTTAACGTATTCTATGCAAGATTCAAACAGAAGAGGAGCGTCCCGCTCCCTCCGGATGAACTGGACTTGGTGGCATCGAGATTCATCGTCATCGAGGAGGACGTTAGAAGGGCTTCCTGAAGATAAATCCAAGGAAGGCGACGGGCCCAGATGGCGTCCGGGGTGGGTTCTCCGGGCCTGTGCAAGCAAGCTAGCTGGAGTGTTTGCTGACATCTTCAACTGCTCCTTGCTTCAGTCTAAGATCCCCTCGTGTTTTAAGAAGGCAACGATAATCCCAGTGCCGAAGAACAGCAAGGTGGCATACCTGAATGACTATCGACCTGTGGCTCTGACATCAATTGCTATGAAGTTCTTCGAGCGATTGGTTATGGCACACATCAACCACAGCCTACCGGTCAACCTCGCCGCTTTGCAATTCGCCTACCGGAGCAACAGATCAACAGCAGATGCCATGTCTCTGGCCCTACATTCCTCCTTAGAATACCTGGAGAATAAAGATGCATACATAAGGCTCCTTTTCATTGACCAAAGCTCTCCCGTTAATACCATCATTCCAAATAAACTGATTCCTAAGCTCCGGAACCTGGGCCTTAGCACTCAGATCTGCAGCTGGATCTTCAACTTCCTCACAGACAGGACCCAGGCTGTAAAAATAGGGGACAAGCTCCCCTCTACAAGCACTCTGAGCACCAGTGCCCCACAAGGCTGTGTACTCAGACCCCTGCTGTACTCACTGAAACCCATGATTGTGCAGTCAAGTTTCCATCGAACTCAATATATAAGTTTGTTGATGACACAACAATTGTAGGCCGTATCTCGGGTAATGATGAGTTTGAGTATCGAGAGGAAATTAAGAACCTGGTGGCATGGTGCGAAGATAATAACCTATCCCTCAACGTCAGCAAGACGAAGGAATTGGTTGTTGACTTCAGAAGGAGTAGTGGACCGCACGACCCAATTTACATCGGTGGTGCGCAAGTGGAACAGGTCAAAAGCTTTAAGTTCCTTTGGGTCAATATCACAAATGACCTGACTTGGTCCAACCAAGCAGAGTCCACTGCCAAGAAGGCCCACCAGCGCCTTTACTTCCTGAGAAAACTAAAGAAATTTGGCCTGTCCCCTAAAACCCTCACTAATTTTTATAGATGCACCGTAGAAAACTTCTAGGGTGCATCACAACCTGGTATGGAAGTTGTCCTGTCCAAGACCAGAAGAAGCTGCAGAAGATCGTGAACATGGTGTAGCACATCACACAAACCAATCTTCCGTCCTTGGACTCACTTTACACCGCACATTGTCGGAGCAGTGCTGCCAGGATAATCAAGGACACGACCCATCCAGACAACACACTTTTCGTCCCTCTTGCCTCTGGGAGAAGGCTCAGGAGCTTGAAGACTTGTATGGCCAGCTTCTTTCCAACTGTGATAAGGCTGCTGAATGGATCCTGACCCGGATCTGGGCCGTACCCTCCAAATATCCGGACCTGCCTCTTGGTTTTTTTGCACTACCTTACTTTCCATTTTTCTATTTTCTATTTATGATTTATAATTTAAATTTTTAATATTTACTAATTTTAACTATTTTTAATATTTAATATTTGTAATCCAGGGAGTGTGAAGCGCAGAATCAAATATCGCTGTGATGATTGTACGTTCTAGTACCAATTGTTTGGCAACAATAAAGTATAAGGTAAAGACTCAACAAGTCAGCAGCATCTATGGAAATGACTAAGCAATCAACATTTTGGACCAAGACCTTTAATAGATATTTGTTTGTTCGTTATGTGCCATATTGTGTGAAGTGGGCGATCATGGTCTGTCCATGACCATGATTGTTCTTGGCAAATTTTTCTACAGAAGTGGTTTGCCATTGCCTTCTTCTGGGCAATGTCTTTACAAGACGGGTGACCCCAGCCATTGTCAATACTCATCAGAGTTTTTGCCTGGTGTCAGTGGTCGTACCATCCACCACCTGTTTCCATGCTCATAGAGTCATAGAACACCTGGAGAAACAAACCCTTCAGCCCATTTAGTCCATGCCAGTTTGATCTTCTGCCTAGTCCCATCTATCTGCACAAGGACCATTTCCCTCCATCCATGAACCTATCCAAACTTCTCTTAAATATTACAATTGAACCTCCATCTACCACTTCCACTGGCAGTTTGTTCCACACTCGCACCACTGAGTGAAGTAATTTCCCCTCGGATTCTACTTCTCATCTTTCAACCAAAACCTCTGATCTCCAGTTTTAGTCTCAATGTCCCTATGACAAATGGTCCTAAAGAAGGGACTTAGCCCAAACTGTTGATTCCTTTCTGTAGATGCTGCTGAGGTCCTTTAGCATTTTGTGTGTGTTACTCTTAAATATTTCTTATCCTAAACCATGACCTCTAGTTCTAGTCTCACCCAACCCGAGGGGAAAAGCCTGCTTGCATTTACCCTATTTCTACCCCACTTAATTTTATATCCCTCTATAATATTCCCTCATTTTCCTGCAGTCCTGGCAATAAAGTCCATCTCTTTATTCCCTTTTGGGATAAAATAGAACATTTCCCTGTAACGTAGGTCCTCAAGACCCAGTAACATCCTTGTAAATTTTGTCTGTACTTTCTTTCAAACCTAATGGCATCCTTCCTTGGGTGGCTGAGCAGAAGTTTGCACATTAAAAATTAAAACTTGACCAAGCATCAAGAGCGAAGAGAATTGTTTGTAATGCAGGGCAAGGGAATTGGAATTTGCTGCTTTGGATTCAAAGGGCTAAATGGCCTCTCATGGTGTGGTTGTGTTTGACCTTTTTTATGTGGATTGAGGTGAGGTACAGTAAGTAAGGATGGGAGGGCACAGGGGGAGGTGTGGTGGGCTAAATGTTTCTATCAGGGGGAGAATCTCCAACAAAGGGACACAGCTACAAGATCAAATTGAACAGTCCTTTCAAACAGAAGCGCAGGGAACGTTTTCTCATAGAGGATGGTGAATCTCAGCAATTCTCTAGCTTGGAGGCTGTGGAGATGATATTGGTGGTGGGGGGGGGCTTTTATGCAAGAACTAGATTATGGAACATGGAAGAATACAGCACAGGAACAGACCCTTTAGCCCACAATAGACACATGAGATCCTACAATGCTGGAAGTCTAGAGCAACACACACAAAGTGCGGGAGAACTTCGGCAAGTCAGGCAGCATCTATGGGGGGAAGTAAACAGTGGACAATTTGGCCCTCGGTTCAGGCTCCTCTTCAGGTGCCTAATGGTTGTAGGGTAATAACTATTCATGAAACTGGCGGTGTGGGACTGAAGGCTCCTGTACCTCCTGTCCGATGATAGTAACGAGAAGGAGGCATGGGCTGGATGGTGGGGTTCCTTGATAGATGGGAGGAGGGAGGGAGGGAGGGAACGTCAACTCAGACCTTCAGAGGCCTGTGTCGGGCATTTTCATGCCTTTCAAGGTGCAGATTGGAAGTCTCTATGGGGCACCACTCCTCGCACAGACACTAGAGCAATGTGTGGTTAAGTGCCTTGCTCAAGGACACAAACATGCTGCCACAGCAGAGGCTCAAACTAGCGACCTTCAGATCTCTAGATGAACGCCTTAACTGCTTGATGGATGATATGTCAAAATGTTTGGATATGGCCCAAGTGCAGAGAGAGTGACACTGAAGCTGGTTATGAGGATGATTGCAAAATTTAAAGGAAAAGAGAAACAATAAACATTAGACTAACAGGGCCGTTAACTAAACTCTCAAACTGGAAGTTAAAGGCCAACACTGCGGCAGGAAGCAATAACTAAATGCTAAATGAATATTGCTCCTTGAGAGCATCAGTAGAAATGGTAGTCCTCTTTCCCAGACAAGGATGAGGGGTAAGCAGGAAGCATAAATGTTGCTGTGTTTTTGGTCAAGTTTTGACAAGACTGGAACAAAAAGAAGGGAGTTAAATACCACCATAATGAAAAACTAATTAGCTAGAACATGCATACTTACAAATTATCTTGCCAAACCTGTCCTGTAGCCTGCCTGCGCAGGCGCGTAGACCCTGCAGTAGCGTCCTTGGTTGAGACAAGAAGTCTTCTGGTGTGTGACATTTCTACCCTGTGAAAATTATCTGTCACTCATAACTTTACAATCTTCTATCAGGTCTTCTCTTGACCTCTGCCACTCCAGAGAAAGCACCCAAGTCTGTCTAATCTCTCCATGTAGTTCGTTCTCTCTAATCCACGCAGCACCCTGGTGAACCTCTTCTGTGCCCTGTCCATAGCTTGCACACCCTTCCCGTAATGGGCCATCCAGAAGCAGATAAAGAATATGAAAAATTGGGAACAGAGGGCAATGGAGGAACACTCACCGAAAAAGAGAGCAGCATGGTAGCATAGCACTAAACATAAAGGCATTACAGGGCCAATGACCCCGGTTCAATTCCCGCCGGTGGCTGAGTGAAGATTGTACGTTCTTCCTGTGATGGAGTGGGTTTCCTCCAGATGCTCCAATTTCCTCCCAAATTCCAACGACGTACGGGTTGGTAAGTTAATTGGTCACATCAGTGTAATTGAGCGGCGTGGGCTTGTTGGGCTGGAGGGGCTTTTTACAGTGCTGTACCTTCAATTAAATAAAATTAACATAAATGATACCTGGTAGGGCAGGATTGATGGGCCAAGTGGTCTTCTCCAGCTCCTGTTTTTTCACATTCCAATGAGCTTATGCACAGTGATATCAGAATCTGAATCAGTTTTAACATCACTGGCGTATGTCATGAAATTTGTTGTTTTGTGGCAGCAGTACATTGCAATTAATTATAATAAAAATTGTGACTTACTGTATGAATATAGTAATATACCCCAGGGAGGGGTAGCACCTCTGGTGAAGGGACATGTCCATTCTGAGGCAGCTCACTCACCTTTGTTCCCCAGTGGAGACTCAGCACTCTCCTGTGACTCCAGGTACCTGTTTGTATACGATCTCGGCCACACCCCACTACTCCGCTTGGACAGGTGGGCTCAACCAGGTGAGGATAGCTGGTGGCATCATACTCTGGTGAGTTGGGGCATACCTGTCCCGGTATATGAAGTCGTCTCTGCCAGACTGAGTGGATGAGATCTACAATAAAGATGGGCAAGAAGATGGTACTGCAACACTTTTTGGAGAGTGAAGGGCATGAGAAGTCACAGGAGGAGTCACGGTCATCCACTGCAACCAAGGAAGACTCCAGTTTGTGAAGTTTGTTCGTACCACTAGACCAGGACTTCTGAGGTCGAGAGAATGGAGCTACCCCAGTGCAATGGTTTTTCTGCTTTAAAAACTCTCCCACACAGGTTCTGTCATCATTGGACACGACGGACAACCAGCACCACCACCACTACCACATATATTTTTAAAAAGTTAAATTAAATAAATAGTGCAAAAAAGAAAAAAAATGTAGTGAGGTAGTGTTCATGGGTTCAATGTCCTTCCACAAATCTGATGGCAGAGGGGAAGAAGCTGTTCCTGAATCGTTAAGTGTGTGCCTTCAGGCTCCTGTATCTCCTCCCTGATGGCAGCAATGAGAAGAGGGCATGAACTGGGTGATGTCGGTCCTTAATAATGGACCCCCACCCTATAATCAGGGGTGGGTGGGGTTTTGAGTGCGCTGGCTGGTTGATGGGATCCTTAATGATGAACGCCGTCTTTTTAAGGCATCGCTGATTGAAGACGTCCTGGGTGCTGGGGAGACCAGTGCCCATGATGGAGCTGACTGAGTTCACAACTTTCCACAGCTTGTTTCGATCCTGTGCAGTAGCAGCCCCCACCTCCGCCCCCATACCAGACAGTGATGCAGCCAGTTAGAATGCTCTCCATGGTACATCTGTAGAAATTTGCGGGAGTCTTTGGTGACATACCAAATCTCCTCAAACTCCTAATGAAATATAGCCACTGTTGTGCCTTCTTTGTGATTGCATCAATAGGTTAGGCCCAGGGTAAGGAGAAAGGTTGCAATGACATAATACTTCTTATTACTTCTGATATTCACAAAGAACTTTACGGACCATCCCGCAAAGTAGTTTTTGAAGGACAATCACCACTTTAATAAAGGGCACCTGAGCAGTCAGCTTGTGCAGAGCTAGATCCCATTAATAGCAGCTCAATAATGGTAAACCAAAAGATTGTGCAGATGCTGGAAATTCAGAGCAGCACACACACAAAGACCAGAAGACCATAATATAGAGGAGCAAAATCCTGGAGGAACTCAGCAGGTCAGGCAGTATCCAAGATAAGGAATAAAGAGTCGACATTTCGGACCTCGACCCTTCATCAGAACTGGAGAGGAAGGGGGAAGAAGCTAGCATAAGAAGGTGAGGAGGAAGGGGAAGGAGTACAAGCTGGAGGTGATAGGTGAAGCCAGGTAATGTGGTTGATAGGTGGGTGGGGGAGGGGAGGATGTGGTGGAAAGCTGGGAGGTGATAGGTGGGAAAGGTAAAGGCCTGAAGAAGAAGCAATCTGATAGGAGGGGAGAGTGGACTATGGGAGAAAGGGAAGGAGGAGTGGCACCTAAGGGAGGTGATGGGCCGGTGAGGAAAACAGAAGAGGTAAGGGGGGGGGGCACAATAAGAAATGGAAAAGGAGAGAAGGGGGCGGGGGAAGGGAGGGGAAGAAATTACCAGTAATAATCATGGTTTGTATCCTAGTAATGTTGTTTGTCCAAAAAGACCATCTCCAGTTGAGAGAAGATGGGGCCTCAGTTCACTGGTCCATTCAAAGGCCAAGCAAATTCATTCCCCATCGCCCCCTCCTCCAAACAACGTGGATCCGGAGAGATGGAAAGAGGTACTTTGGCCTATTGGACTCATATTGGCCAGAATCACCAATTTACACAACTCTTTTACTAATCCTACATTTTAACTCCTACATGTTTTCTCTACACGCCAGCCAACTAACCTACCAACCTGCTTGTCCTTGTACGTGAGGGAAATGAGAGCACATAGAGGACAGCCACGGAGTCACAGGGAGAAAGGGTTAACTCAGAATCAGAATCAGGTTTATCAGCAATGGCGTAGGTCAAGAAATATTTTGCTTTATTATACATAATAAAAACTATAAATTGCAATAAGAAATATACATATTTTAAATTAAATAAGTAGTGCAAAAAGAGAGCAACAAAAGAGTAAAAAATAGCGAGGTAGTGTTCATGGGTTCATTGTCCATTTAGGAATCATATGACAGAGGGGAAGAAGCTGTTCCTGAACTGCTGAGTGTGTGTCTTCAGGCTTTTGTACCTCCTTCCTGATGGTAGCTACAGAACAGGGCATGTGCAACACTCACAACACGCTGGAGGAACTCAGCAGGTCGGGCAGCATCCGTGGAAACGATCAGTCAACATTTCCGGCCGGAACCCTTCGTCAGAATTGTAGGGGGAAGGGGCAGAGGCCCTATAAAGAAGGTGGGGGGAGGGTGGGAAGGAGAAGGCTGGTAGGTTCCAGGTGAAAAACCAGTAAGGGGAAAGATAAAGGGGTGGGGGAGGGGAGGCCGGGGGGGGGGGATAGGCAGGAAAGGTGAAGAAGGAATAAGGGAAAACACAATGGGTAGTAGAAGGAGGCGGAACAGTGAGGGAGGTGATAGGCAGCTGGGGGAGGGGGCAGAGTGAAATAGGGATAGGGGGAGGGAGGGGAGGGAATTACCGGAAGTTGGAGAATTCTATGTTCATACCAAGGGGCTGGAGACTACCTAGACAGCATATGAGGTGTTGCTCTTCCAACCTGAGTTTAGCCTCATCATGGCAGTAGAGGAGACCATGTATGGACATATCCACATGGGAATGGGAAGCTGAGATGAAGTGAGTGGCAACCAGGAGATCCTGTCTGTTGTAGCGGACAGAGCGGAGGTGCTCGACGAACAGGGCATGTGCTGGGTGATGGGGGTGGGGGGAGTGTTCTTAGCAATGGATGCCACCTTTTTGAGGCATTGCCTTTTGAAGGTGCCCTGGATGCTGGGGGGCTAGTGCCCGTGGTGAATCTGTCTGAGTTTGCAACCCTCTGCAGCTTTTTCCCATCCTGTGCAGCGGCCCCGCCGTACCAGCTGGTGATGCAGCCAGTTAGAATGCTCTCCGCAGATACATCTGTAGAAATTTGCTCGAGTCTTTGGTGACATACCAAGTCTCCTCAAAGTCCTCATGAAATATAGCCGCTGTGGACAGCACTTGAGGTCAGGATTGAACCCTGGTCTCTGGTGTTTTCACTAACTGTGCTACAGCACTGTGAAAGCCACCAATCTCGGCCACAGTACTATCAAGTGTTAGTTTTAACAGATATCTGGATGGCTTTGAAAATATTCAAGCTTTGAGCTTGCAGCAGAAGGCCCTCCGAGACCATGCACTGACCTCCCTCTTATTTGTTTCCCCATTCCCATGGAATTCCTGGTCCAGTTAACTCTCTATTGAACCTCCAAATGTCACCATAAGGTGGCAGCAGTGAGTCCTCAGGCAGATTCCATGGGCCTTTTGTTCTCGACTACAATGGGACTGACTATTGGCAAAGGGGAGTGGAGTTTATAACAACTAACACAGACACTCTCCATGCACTCTCTACTAAAATGATTTGAAAGTCAGTGGAAATGCTGTCGAATGAAGCAATCTAACACAGCAAGCTTTGGAATTGTCCATGGCAACATTTTATTAACAGAGCAACACACGCAAAATGCTGGAGGAACTCAGCAGCCCAGGCAGCATCCATGGAAAAGAGTACAGTAGAAGTTTCGGGCCGAGACCCTTCAGCAGGACTGGAGAAAAATAAGATGATGAGTAGATTTAAAAGGTGGCGGGGGGAGAGAAACACGAGGTGATAGGTGAAACCTGGAGTGAGGGACGTCGATTGGTGAAAGAGACACAGGGCTGGAGAAGGGGGAGTCTGATAGGTGGGGACAGAAGACCATGGAAGAAAGAAAAAGGGGGAGGAGCACCAGAGGGAGGTGATGGGCAGGCAAGGAGATAAGGTAAGAGAGGGAGAACAGGATGGGGAATGGTGAAGGGGAGGGCCTTTACCAGAAGTTCGAGAGATCGATGTGCATGCCATCAAGTTGGAGGCTACCCAGATGGAATATAAGCTGTTGTACCTCCAACCTGAGTGTGGCCTCATCACGACAGTGGAGGAGGCTGTGGATAGAATTCTCAATCCCCTTTTTCCTCTCTCACCTTATCTCCTTGCCTGCCCATCGCCTTCCTCTAGTGCTCCTCCCCCCTTTTCTTTCTTCCATGACCTTCTGTCCTCTTCTATCAGACTCCCTCTCTCCAGACCTGTATCTCTTTCACCAATCAACCTCCCAGCTCTTTACTTCATTCCTCCCATTTCAGGTTTTACCTATCACCGTGTGTTTCTCTCCCCTCCCTTTTAAATCCACCCCTCAGCTTTTTGCTCCAGTCCTGCCGAAGGGTTTCGGCCGGAAACATCGACTTAACTCTTTTCCATAGATGTTGCTTGGCCTGCTGAGTACCCCCAGCATTTTGTGTGTGTTGCTTGGATTTCCAGCATCTGCAGATTTTCTCTTGTTTGTGTTTCATTAACAGTTATTGTTAACGAAGGACAGGTCAGTATCAATTGTAAAGTGAAACCCATAGAGTCTTGGAACACTACAACAAAGAAACAGACCCTTCAGCCCATCTAGTCTGTGCCAAACTATTAATCTGCCTAGTTCCACTGACCTGCACTGGGACCATAGCCCTCCACACCCCACTCAACCATATACCTATCCAAACTTCTCTTCACTGTTGAAATTGAACATGCATCCACCACTTCCACTAGCAACGTTTTAGCAGATTGAAGTAATGGTTTAAAATACTTAAAAGAATTCATTAGTCACAAACTGTGTTCAGTCACAAAGAAATAATGTGGGTGCAGATGGATTAGGAATAAAAAATAAGGGATTTGGGATTCTGACCTGGAAAAATTTGCTGGCTTCTCATTGCTGCAGGTATAAATACTGAAACATTCTCCATGTGAAAGCATTTTCAGTTGAGGGACTGCACACCAGTACAAGCAGTGTCAGATTCAGTAAAGCAGCCAGCACAATCAGAACCCACCCCCTCCGATTATGGGGTGGGGGTCCATTATTAAGAACCCCAGTCACCCAGGACATGCCCTCTTCTCATTGCTACCATGAGCGAGAAGGTACAGGAGTCTGAAGGCAATGATTCAGGAACATCTGCCATATGATTTCTGAACGGACGTTGAACCCATGAATGTTACCTCCCTTCCTTGCCTGTGAAGTCAGCTCTGGCAGACTGTGCTAGAGAAATCTATAGTGATATCCAACAATCAAGAAGGCCATTCTGCAACGCTTCCTGGGAAGTGAAGGGCATGACAAGGCACAGAAGACATCTTGGTCATCTACTGCAACCAAGGAAGACCTCAGTTTGTGACGCTTGCTCTTACCACTGGATCTTCAGTTTCTTCAGAGACGTAACATGTAAAAGAGAGGCGAGAGTGGATATTGGACCACAGGAAAACAATGCTGGAGAGATAGTAATGGGGGTTAAGGAAATGACGGACGATTTGAATAAGTATTTTGCATCAGTCTTCACTGTGGAGGACACTAGCAGTATGCCAGAAGTTCGAGAGTATCAAAGGACAGAAGTTTGTGAAGTTGCCGTCACTAGGAGAAGGTTCTTAGGAAACTGAAAGATGTAAATCACCTGGGCTAGATGGTGTACACCCCAGGGTTCTGAAAGAGGTGGCTGAAGAAACTGTGGAACTGTTAGTAATGATCTTTCAAGAATCATTAGATTCTGGACTAGTTCCAGAGGACTGGAAAATTGCAAATGTCACTCCACTCTTCAAGAAGGGAGGGAGGCAGAAGAAAGGAAATTATAAGTCAGTTAGTCTGGCCTCAGTGGTTGGGAATATGTTGGAATTGATTGTTAAGGATGTGCTTTCTGGGTACAGCATGGACAAAATGACAGAGGAACTCAGCATAGCAGGCAACATCTATGGAAAAGAGTACAGTTGACATTTCGGGCCGAGACCCTTCAGCAGGACGGTTCCTGCTGAAGGGTCTCGGCCCAAAACATAGACTGTACTCTTTTCTATAGATACTGCCTGGCCTGCTGAGTTCCTTCAGCATTTTGTGTGTGTTGCTCGGATTTCCAGCATCTGCAGATTTTCTCTTATTTGTAGTCGGAATGGTTTGCTCAAGGGAAAATCTTGCCGGACAAATCTGTTGGAAATCTTTGAAGAAATAGCAAGCACGATAGACAAAGAGGAATTGGTTGTTGTTGTGTACTTGGATTTTCAGAAGGCACTTGACAAGGTGCCACACATGAGGCTGCTTAACAAGTTAAGAGCCCATTGTATTACAGGAAAGTTACTAGCCTGGATAGAGCATTGGCTGATTGGCAGGAGGCAAAGAGTGGGAATAAAGGGTACCTTCTCTGATTGCCTGCTGGTGACTAGTGGTGTTCCATAGGGGTCTGTGTTGGGACTGAATCTTTTTACGTTACATGTCCATTTGATTTGTCACACTACAATGTACTGTAGAGAGCATTCTGGCAGTCTGCATCACTGTCTGGTACGGAGGGGCTACTACACAGGATTGAAAGAAGCTACAGAGAATTATAAAACTAATCAGCTCCATCTTGGGTACTAGCCTCTGTCATATATAAGACATCTTCAAGGAGCGGTGCCTCAGAAAGGGGGCATCCATCATTAAGGACCCCCATCACTCAGAACATGCCCTTTTCTCACTGTTACCATCAGGAAGAAGGTACAGAAGTCTAAAGGTACGCACTCAATGATTCAGGGACAGCTCCTTTCCCTCTGCCATCAGATTCCTAAATGGACATTGAACCCATGAACGCCACCTCACTGTTATTATTTCTGATTTTGTACTATTTTTAATTTAACTATTTAATACACATATACTGTATATACTTACTGTAATTTAATGATTTATTTATTTATTTATTTGCTTGTTTGTTCATCGTACTGCTGCCAAGAAGTTAACAAATTTCATGACACATGCCGGTGATATTAAACCTAATTCTGATCTTGAATTTTGGATGATGCAACTGATGGCTTTGTTGCAAAGTTTGCGGACGATATGAAGATAGGTGGAGGGGCAGGTAGTTTTGAGGAAGCTGAGAGGCTACAAAAGGATGAATTAGAAGAATGGACAAAGAAGTAACAGATGGACCAGCCGAGAAGACTATGGTCATGCACTTTGGTAGAAGAAATAAAAGCATAGACTATTTTCTAAATGGAGAGAAAATTAAAATATCTGAGGTGTAATGGGACTTGGACATCCTTATGTGGGATTCCCTAAAGGTTAATTTGCAGGTTGAGTTGGTGGCAAGGAAGGCAAATGCAATGTTAGCATATAACTAGAATATAAAAGCAAGGATGTAATGTTGAGTCTTTATAAAGCACTGGTGAGGCCTCACTTAGCAGTTTTGGGTCCCTTATCTAAGAAAGGTTGTGTTGACATTGGAGAGGGTTCAAAGGTGGTTTACAAAAATGATTCCGGGAATGAAAGGCAGGCTTGTCATATGAAGATCATTTGATGACTCTGGGCCTGCACTCAATGGAATTCAGAATAATGAGGGGTGAACTCATTGAAACATAATGTTGAATGGCCTCGATAGAGTGGATGTGAAGAAGATTTTTCCTACGGTAGGGGAGTCTAAGACCAGAAGACACAGCCTCAGAATAGAGGGGAGTCATTTTAAAATGGAAATGAGAAGGAATTTCTTTAGCCAGAAAATGGTAAATCTGTGGAATTCATTGCCACAGACAGCTGTGGAGACCAAGTCATTGGGTATATTTAAGGCAGAGGTTGATAGATTTATGATTAGTCAGGTCATGAAGGGAGATGGAGGGAAGGCAGAAAATTGGGCTGTGAGGGAAAACAGATGAGCCATGATGAAATGGCAGAGTAGACTCGATGGGTCAAATAGCCTTGTTCTATATCTTATGGTCTTATTATCTGTGATCTCATTTAAGGTGGAACAATGCTGAGATATTCTGTAGTCAACACTATTTCTATAATTAGAAGTTGAGCACCCATTATCCAAAATGTTTGGGGCCGGAAGGGTTTTGGATTTCAGATGTTTGGTCTTATTGTCTTATGGACCTGGACTTTCGAGGTCAAGAGAGTGAAACTGCCCCAGTGCAAAGGGATTTCTCCTTTAAAAGCTCTCCTGCGCAGGTTTCTTGTCACCATTGGACATGATGGACAACCACCGGTTGTGCAACTTGGACTGGAGGAGCATTGTTTCGTTTGGCGGTATACATGTATACTGCTGAATGACTATAAACTTGAACTTGATTACCAATAAAAATGCTCTGGGATATCTTGAAAAGGATTGGTAGAAGCCATCTTATGTTCAGATACGCCTGCACCAAGAGTCACTTTATGTGCATATATTCAGCCTATGTACTGTATATCGTATTTGTAAGTAGGTACCGTGCACAATCCTGATTTGATGGAGACAGACGTGAGAAGCACGGAGGAACATCTGGAGAAACTTCTGAAATGCCCGCTTCGCTGCCGCTGCTACTGTGCGATCGAGAATCTCCGGAGGGGAAGGCCCTAAATCCTCGGCTTTGCCTATTGCCTGTTGCCGGGGCCGAGGTCGAAGCGCTCGACAGAGATGGTGCTCGGTGCTCAGTGTTGGAGAGCTAGTCGGAGGCTCGAAGTTTTCAGGTGGACTCAAGAGTCGGTTGTGGTTGGGTGCTTCCAGGGTGCTGCATCGGCAAGTTTGCGGTGCTGGAAGCTCATGGCAGAGAGAGTTTTTCTTCCTTCTACCGTCTGCGTGAGATGATGGGACTTTCACTTTGAGACTTTTTTTTACCATACCCATGGTCTGTTCTTTATGAAATTACGGTATTGCTTTGCACCGTTGTAACGATATGTTATAATTATGTGGTTTTTGTCAGTTTTTCAGTCTTGGTTTGTCGTGTATTTCTGTGATATCATTCTGGAGGAACATTGTATCACTTCTTAATGCATGCACTACTAAATGACAATAAAAGAGGACTACATGTCCTCATAATCTAATCTAATCTAATCTAATATAAACTAAATTTGTGTATATACGGCCACATTTAATCTTGTGTTTCATGGGATTGTTTTTACACTGTGTATTCTATGTTACATCGTATCCAGAATAACAATTATTTTGTTCTCCTTTACACTTGCGTACCAAAGAATGACAACAGAAAATCTCGCAATTTAAAACTTGGATCTTGAATTAATTTTCGATTTTCCCTTAAAGTAATAAAAATTGCCTCCCCCTCCCCTCTTCCTCTATTCCCCACTCTAGCCTCTTCTCACCTGCCTATCACTATCTGCCAGGTCTATTCCTCTCTCTCCTCTCATCAGATTTCTTCCTCTCCAGCCCTTTACTTTTCCCACCCACTTGGATTTTCCTATCATCTTCTTGCTACCTTCCTATCCCTCCTCTCTTAACCCCTTCCTCTCCAGTCCTGAAGAAGGGTCTCAGCCTGAAACGTCGACTGTTTACCCTATTCCATAGCTGCTGCCTGGCCTGCTGAGTTCCTCCAGCATTTTGTGTGTGTTGCTCTGGATTTCCAGCATCTGCAGACTTCCTAGTGTTTATCATTAATAATTTCTTCTGCTCACAGACACTGCTCGATCTGCTGAGTTCCTCCAGCAGATTGTAGCTCCAAATTCCAGCATCTGCCGCCTCTCATGTCTCAAACAAATGGCAAGCTCTTGTTCATTTTTACGGAGCCAAATGTAATTTTTTTATGTTGATTGTTTTCCTTGCAGTGGAGGTTTCAGTTACCATTCATGAATAAGTATTCAATGAAACTGCCTCTTGTTTATTCTGTGCTGAATGAGGGGTCCTGTCGTTTAGCCTTTAAATTAGGTTCAGATCCTGACACTAAGTCAAGCATGAATCTTGTTTAGCAGGCACTGGAATTTCATTTTGCGTTACCTTGTCGAGTGTGCTGACAGTGTCACTCGCATCAGACAGCACAGATGGGCTCCTACCAATGAAGGAAGGTGGGGGGATGGGTAGGAGGAGGCAGAGGGAGGGGGGTGCAGGTGTGGGGGGTGGGGAACAGCAGAAAAGCTTTCTTGTGAGTATTCTAAAGGCGAAGGTGTGAAAGCATTACATTGCCATGGAAACCAAGATCATAAATTGTAACTGACCTTGGTTTTTTTTTCAGTCATAGAATCATAGAACACTACAGCACAGAATCAGGCCCTTTGGCCCATCTAGTCTGTGCTGAGCTGTTATTCCACCTAGTCTAAGCTGAGGCAATTATTCTTCAGAAGAAACTTGAGCTCAGCGATGTGAGGGCACAAGAGATGGCAGATGCTGAAATCTGGAGTGGGAGGAACTCAGCAGGTCAGTCAGTATTGATGAAGGGAATTGGACCGTTGATGTTTTGGGTCAAGACCTTTCATCTGGAATGTGGGGAGAGGTACTGAGGAAGAGAGTGTGGCTGTACGAGCGGGTCTGGGTGAAAATGTGGTGGACGAGCAGGAGAGCAGTGATGGAGGGTCTCACAGGACTCCCATTGGAGAGGAGATGAAAACATCTTCATCATGGGCATACCTTTCTCAGCCAAGTAACAAACTGGGGGCACAAGAGACCACAGAAGCTGGAAACTGATACAACACAAGATGCTGGAAGAGCTCAGTGGGCCAGGCAACATCTGTGGGAGGAAGGAAATTATTGACCAATAGGCTGGATACAGGGTTCTGTCCCAAAACATCAACAATGGACTCAAGATGAAAGATCTCAAAGTAGAATGTTGAGGGATTTATTTATTTGTTTGCTGGTTGGTTATCTATATAGTTATCCATTTGTTTAACATAGAGCATAGAACAGTACTGCACAGGGACAGGCCTGTCAGCCCACAATGTTGTGGTGAGCCAGCTAAAAAGTAAATCAAAAAACCCTCAAAACTAACCCCTCTTGCCTACACAATATCCATATTCCTCCATCTTCCTCACAATCACGTGTCTATCTAAACGTCTCTTAAAAGCCTCTAATCTATTTGCCCCTTCCACCATACCAGGCAGAGCAGTCTGGGCATCCACCACTCTCGGAGTAAAAAACCTGCCCCTCACATCCCCTTTGAAGCTAGCCCCTCTCACCTTCAATGCATGCTTTCTGGTATGAGACATTTCAACCCTGGGAGGCAGATACTCTCCGTCTACTTACTCATTTATTTGTTACTTGTACATCAAAACATAAAGTGAAATGCCTCGTCTATGTTAACAGCTAGTACAACGTAAGGAGGTGCTGGGGTCAGCCTGCAAGTGTCACCACACATTCCAGCACCAGCATAACATGCCCACGATGTTCAACAGAACAGCAGTAGAATAAAACAAGACCAATAGCAGCAAAACCTTTCTCACCCTGCTGGCCAGCCACCCACATGCAAAGGCAGGCCTTCAGACCTTCAGGCCTCCAGTCCTTGGCTCCGGACTTCAGATTCACCGATATCAGAACACCAATCTCAAGCTCCGTGTCCCGGGCAGCATCTCAGCCTTCTGCTTTTTTCCATGAATGCTACCCAACTGGCTTTGAACTGTCTCCAGTGCAAGGATATGCCTCCCGATGCAGTTCTGTTGGAAATACTCCCGGTTGGATCTCACTAAAGCCTTGTCCTTCTGGAGCATACCCCTCCAGTTTTTATTCTCTATCCCACTGGGAATATAAATACAATCCATGGAGTATATTCCTGAAGAACTCCAGTTTAACCTTTACATACTGTTCGGGTCAAATTTGACCCATTTTGACATTTGACAGCAGTAAAAACACCCCAAATGCCATTTTTTTAAGCCAAAATTTGATGACTTTTCCTAAAGTAACCCAAAATGTGCAAAAATGAAAATATTTAAAAATGTTATACTTTTGTACAGGTGCTACAAATTTTTGTACATTGAGGCTGTTCCAGGTCAAATTTGACCCGTATCTATTGAAATGGATTTTAGGTCTCTGAAACATTAATTAAGGATTAATCACCCATTTATTAATGTCAGATAGGCTATTTATACATTCTAAATAGATCTGTGGTTCAAAATTTGGTATAGACACTTGCTATGAGGGGATTCTTGGGCCGGGTCAAAATTGATCCAGACCATACTGTGAAGGTATAGAATATGAACTGCCTGGGTTAAGATGGTGCTCGTGAACCACAGGGACGACTTGCTGGCAGCAAACAAAATAAAATATTACCGTATTAATCTGACTTTTTCTCAGATATTATCACTGCAATCAATAGCCAGAGTTGACCTGTTGAACAGTAATGTACTGTGAACTTTGAAGGCATTGGTGTCACTCTAGCATGGTTAGACTGCTCAATAGGAACATACACGTCTGAAGTCACTTTATTAGGTACACCCGCACTCTTCCACATTGATGCTAATATCTAATCAGCCAATCATATGAACATACAACATAGAACATAGAAAACTACAGCACATTACAGGCCTTTTGGCCCACAATGTTGTGCCGACCATGTACCTACTCTCAAAACTGCTTAAAGTTTCCCTGGTGCATAGCCCTCAATTTTTCTAAGCTCCATGTAACAAGCTAAGAGTCTCTAAAAAGATCCTATTGTATCCACCTCCACCACTGTTGCTAGCAATGCATTCCACGCACTCACCACCCTTTGTGTGAAAAACTTACCCCTGACATCTCCCTTGTACCTACTTTCAAACACCTTAAAACTATGTCTCCTTGTGTTAGCCATTTCAGTCCTTGGAAAAAGCGTCTGGCTATCCACACGATCAATGCCTCTCATCATCTTATACTCCTCTATCAGGTCACCTCTCATCCTCCGTTGCTCCAAGGAGAAAAGGCCAAGTTCACTCAATCTATTCTCATAAGGCATGCTCTCCAATCCAGGCAATATCCTTGTAAATCTCCTTTGCATTTCTCTATAGTATTCGCATCCTTCCTGCAGTGAGGTGACCAGAACTGAACACAGTACCCCAAGAGGGGTCTAACTAAGGTCTTATATATGGTAGCATCTCAATGCATAAAAGCATGCAGACATGGTCAAGAGGTTTAGTTGCTGTTCAGGCCAAACTTAAGAATGGGCAAGAAATGTGATCTAAGTGACTTTGACTGTAGAATAATTGTTGGTGCCAGACAGGGTGGTCTGAGTATCTCAGAAACTACACATCTCCTTGGATTTTCACACACAGCAGTCTCTAGAATTTACAAACAATGGTGCAAGAAACAAAAAAAAATCCAATGAGTGAAAAAGTAGGCCTTTTCCACTGAGGTTGGTGAGACTACAACCAGAGGCCATAGGTTAAGGGTGAAAGGTGAATAGTTTAAGGAAAACATGAGGGGAAACTTCTTCACTCACAGGGCCACGAGAGTATAGAATGAGCTGCCAGCACAACAGTGCATATGAGCTTGATTTCAATACTTACGAGAAGTTTGGATAGGAACACGGATGGTAGGGGTATGGACGGCTATGGTCCCAGTGCAGGTAGAAGGGAATAGGCAGTTTGGCATGGGCTAGTTGGGCTGAAAGGCCTGTTTCTGTGCTGTACTTAAAAAATTAAAAATAGAATAACCAGACTCAATGGAAGGGAGACTGTACTGAACCGTGTCCACAACTCTCTGTAGTTTCTCGTGATCTCAGGCAGAGCAGTTGCCATACCATACCGTGGTGCATCAAGATAGGATGTTTTCTATGGTGCTTTAATAAAAATTGGTGAGAGTCGACAGAGACTTACCAAATTTCTTTAGCCTCCTGAGGAAGTAGAAGTGTTGGTGAGTGTTTTTGGCTGTGACAAGAATGTACTTGGACCAAGATGGGTGCTGGTGATGTGGAACTTAAAGCTCTCTAATCTTTTCAACATCAACACTGTCAATGTAGGCAGGAGTGTGAGCACCACCCCTCCTCCTGAAATCAATGGCCAGCTCTTTTGTTTTGCTCCATTAAGATTATTGTCATTGGTCAGACCACACAGAATATTGTGAGAGGTTTGGCCCCTTATCTAAAAAAGGATGTGCTGACATTGGAGAGGGTCCAGGGGAGGTTCATGAGAATGATCCCAAGAATGAAAGGGTTAATCTATAAGGTGCGTTTGATGGCTCTGGGCCTGTACTCACTGAAGTTTAAAAGAATGAGGGGAGTATCATTGAAACCTATCAAATATTGAAAGACGTGATAGCGTGGATTTGGAGAGGATACTTCCTGTGGTGGAGGAGTCTAGGACCAGAGGACACAGCCTCAGAATAGAAAGACATCCCTTTAGAACAGAGATGAGGAGGAATTTCTTTAGCCAGAGGGTGGTGAATCTGTGCAATTTATTACCACAGATGGCTGTAGAGGCCAAATCATTGGCTATATTTAAAGCAGTGGTTGATAGGTTCTTGATTAGTAAGGGTGTCAAAGGTTACAGGAAGAAGGCAGGAGAATAGTATTGAGAGAGTTTAAAAAAATCAGCCATGATGAAATGGCAGAGAAGACAATAGGCCAAATGGCCTAATTCTGCTCCTATGTCTTATGGTCATGACACCATGTTACTAAGATGGTGGAAGCACAATGGGAATATTGTGTGCAGTTCTGGTTGCTGAGAAAGAAGTGACTTAGCTAGAAAGAGAGCAGAAAAGATTCACAGAGATGTTACCAGCACCAGAGGGCTTGAGTTGTAAGGAGGGGCAGGACAGGCTGGAACATATGGTGCATAGCAGGCTGAAGGAATACTTTAATACTTTATACTTCATTGTCACCAAACAATTGGTACTAGAACGTACAATCATCACAGCGATATTTGATTCTGCGCTTCCCACTCCCTGGATTACAAATATTAAATATTAAAAATAGCTAAAAATTAGCAAATACTAAAAATTTAAATTATAAATCATAAATAGAAAATAGAAAAATGGGAAGTAAGGTAGTGCAAAAAAACCGAGAGGCAGCTCCGGATATTTGGGGGTTCTGGCCCAGATCCAGGTCAGGATCCATTCAACAGTCTTATCACAGTTGGAAAGAAGCTGTTCTCAAATCTGACTGTACGAGTCTTCAAGCTCCTGAGCCTTCTCCCGGAGGGAAGAGGGACGAAAAGTGTGTTGGCTGGGTGGGTCATGTCCTTGATTATCCTGGCAGCACTGCTCCGACAGCATGCGGTGTAAAGTGAGTCCATGGATGGAAGATTGGTTTGTGTGATGTGCTGCGCCGTGTTCACGATCTTCTGCAGCTTCTTTTGGTCTTGGATAGGACAACTTTCATACCAGGTTGTGATGCACCCTAGAAGAATGCTTTCTACGGTGCATCTCTAAAAATTAGTGAGGGTTTTAGGGGACAGGCCAAATTTCTTTAGTTTTCTCAGGATACACACAAAGTACTGGAAGAATTCTGCACATCAGGCAGCATCTATGCAGAGCCGACATTTCAAATGAGACCTTTTATCAGTCCTCACCTGCTGAGTTCCTGTAGCACCTTGCACATATTCCGCAAGATTTCCAGCAGTCTCACTTCAAAGGTCTTGCTTGACAATTGCCCCAGGTTACCTTTGGTAGCTACAGCTTCCACAGAGGGATTAGATTTAGAATCTGAGAGGCAAGATTTTTACAGATCTGAGCCAAAAGGAATTCCTAAGTCCAACCCAGGAAAAATGATCAAGGATTGTTAACCAATGAGCATCAAGGTCTACCAATAGCAGAGGAGCCAAAGGGGTCATCAGAACATCATTCTTACCCAACCAATGGTTTGGATTTGGAATGATTCAACAGTAGCCTTCAAGATGTATACCCAGTGGCCACTTTATTAGATACACCTGTACAGCTGCTTGTTAATGCAAATATCTAATCAGCCAATCATGTGGCAGTAACTCAATGTATAAAAGCATGTAGACATGGTCAAGAGGTTCGATTGTGGTTCAAACTAATCATCAAAGTGGGCAAGAAATGTGATCTAAGTGACTTTGACAATGGTGTCAGATGGGGTGGTTTGAGTATCTCAGAAATTGCTGATCTCCTGGGATTTTCAACACATGAGTGTCTAGAGGTTGCAGAGAATGGTGTGAAAAACAAAAAAAAACATCCAGTGAGCAGCAGTTCTATGGGGGTAAATGCCTTGTTAGTGAGAGAGGGCAGAGCAGAATGGCCAGACTGGTTCAAGCTGACAGGAAGGTGACAGTAACTCAAATAGCAATGTGTTACAACAGCGGTGTGCAGGACAGCATCTCTGAAAGCATAACATGTCAAACCTTGAAGTGGATGGGCAACAACAGCAGAAGA
Source organism: Mobula hypostoma (assembly GCF_963921235.1). Taxonomy (NCBI): domain Eukaryota; kingdom Metazoa; phylum Chordata; class Chondrichthyes; order Myliobatiformes; family Myliobatidae; genus Mobula; species Mobula hypostoma. The sequence goes on along the minus strand of NC_086098.1, from coordinate 171,381,060 downwards.
CCGCATCATCCCCTTAAAACTAATCAGTACACTCCAAGACCTGGGTCTCAATACCCCCTTGTGAATTGGATTGTGGTTTTCCTCACTTGCAGACCCCCATCAGTTCAGATTGGCAAAAACATCTCCTCCACAAACTCCATCCGCACAGGTGCACCACAGGCCTGTGTGCTTAGCCCCCTGCTCTTCTTGCTTTACACTTATGGCTGTATGGCCAAGTATAGCTCCAATACCATGGTCAGGTTTGCTGATGACACCACTGTTGTGGGCAGTATCAAAGGTGGTGATGAATCAGTGTACAGGAGGGAAATTGATAATTTGGCTGAGGGGTGTCGTAACAACAACCTCTCACTCAATGTCAGCAAGACCAAGAAAATGATTGTAGACTTCACGAGAGGGAAACCAGAGGTCCATGAGTCAATCCTCATCAGAGTATCAGAGGCGGTGAGGGTCAGTAACTATAAATTCCTGGGTGTCACTATCTCAGAGGACCTGTCCTGGACCCATCATATAAATATAATTGCAAAGAAAGCACAGCAGTGCCTCTACTTCCTTAGGAGTCTATAGAGATTCAGCATGTCATCAAAAACTTTGGCAAACTTCTATAGATGTGTGGTGGAAAGTGGTATTGTCTGACTGCATGATGGCCAGGTAGGGGAACACCAAAGCCTTGAGTGGAAAATCCTAAAAAAGGTAGTGGATTTGGCTCAGTACATCATGGGTAAAATTCTCCCAAAGATTGAGCACATCTACATGAAACGCTGTCACGGGAAATCAGCATCCATCATCAAAGATCCTCACCACTCAGGCCATGCTCTTTTCTCACTGCTGCCCCCCGGTAGAAGGTACAGGAGCCTCAGGACTCACACGACCGGGTTCAAGAACAGTTACTACACCTCAACCATCAGGCTCTTGAACAAAAGAGGGTAACTACACTCATCTATTGAAATGTTCCCACAACTAATTATCACACTCTAACGAATCTTTATCTTATAATTTAATGCTCTTGTTATTTATTGATATTTATTTACATTGCAATTTGCACAGTTTGTTTTCTTCTATACACTTGCTCTTTCATTGATCCTGTTTACAGTTACTAACTATAGATTTGCCAAGTATGCCCACAGGCAATGGAATCTCAGGGTAACATGAATGAACTCTGATAATAAATATTACTTTGAAGTTTGAACGCACACTCAGTGGCCTGTTTATTAGGCACAGGAGGTTCCTAATAAAGTGGCCACTGAGTGTAATTAGATGAACTAATCAATTGGGAAGAGAAGGAGAGATAATCCAATTCGATTATCTTTCAAAGGCCCAGTGCAGATTCAATTGGCTGAACAGCTCCTTCTGATCTTGCTCAGTTCTGACATCTCATGACTACCAGCACTATCCTTGAACTCTAACCTAACTGAGGTCTAAGAACTCTGCACATCTAACTGTGTCCTTTAATGCAAACCTTCAATCAGAATAACCAACCATTATTAATTATTAATAATCATTAACAAATGTGCGCAGTAAATAATTAAACATTTAAAGGTCTAGACTGGACATGGAGAGGCTGTTTCCTATAGAGGGGGAGTCCAAGACCAGAGAACACAGCCCAGAATAGAGCAACATCCCTTTCGAATGGAGGTGAGGAGGAATTTCTTTAGCTAGAAATGGTAAATCTGTGGAATTCATTACCACAGACAGCTGTGGAGGCCAAGTCATTGGGTATAGTTAAGGCAGAGGTTGATAGATCCTTGATTGGTCATTTCTCAGACTTCAGCCAGGTTAGAGTTCAAGGATATTGCCGGATTCCTTTCTAATCTGGGTGAACATGGGATGTCAGAACAGAGCAAGATCTGAAGGAGCTGTTTGGCCAATCATATCTGCACTGGGCCTTTGAAAGGTACAGGGAGAAGGCAGGAGATTGGCGCTGAGAGGGAAAATGGATCAACCTTGATGAACTGGCAGAGCAGACTCGATGGGGCAAATGGTCTAATTCTGCTCCAGTATCTTATGATTTTATGAAAACCAAGCACATTAATTTGTTTGATCCTTGTGTAGATGTGAAAACTCACCAACTTTAACTCTTTAATGCTACTACTACTGATACTACACAGCCTAACACAGATTACAGATCAGTCCTAATGCAAAGCTTAGATCAGAAATATCAATGATTCCTTTTCTCCCCACAGATACTTCCCACCCCTTGGAGTTCCTCCAGCAGATTATTTGTTGCTCCAGATTCCAGCAATCTCTTGTGTCTCACTTATATAGATTAATTCTGAATCAGAATTCATGTTTCAACCTTAGACCAAAAGACCATAAGATGTAGGAGCAGAATTAGGCCATTCAGCCCATTGAGTCTGCTCTGCCATTCCATCATGGCTCATCCCAGATCCCACTCAACCCCATACACCTGCCTTCTCGCCATATCCTTTGATGCCCTGACTGATCAGGAAACTATCAACTTCTGCCTTAAATATACCCAGGGCATTGACCTCCACCACAGTCTATGGCAGAGCATTCGACAGATTCACTACTCTCTGGCTAAAAAAATTTCTCTTTACCTCTCTACTGAAAGGTCACCTCTCAATTTTGAGGCTGTGCTCTCTAGTTCTGGATACTCCCACCATAGGATACATCCTCTCCACATCCACCATATCTAGTCCTTCCAACATTCGGCAGGTTTCAATGAGATCCCCCCCACATTTTTCTAAATTCCAGTGAGTCCAGGCCCAAAGCAGCCAAATGCTCCTTGTGGGTTAACCCCTTCATTCCCAGAATCATCCTTGTGAACCTCCTCTGGACTCCCTCCAATGACAACACATCCTTTCTGAGATAAGGGGTCCCAAACTGTTGACAATACTCCAAGTGTGGCCTGACTAGTGTCTTATAAAGGCTCAGCATTATCTCCTTGCTTTTATATTCTCTTCCCCTTGAAATAAATGCCAACATTGCATTTGCCTTCTTTACCACAGACTCAACCTGTAAATTAACCTTCTGGGAGTCTTGCACGAGGACTCCTAAGTCCCTCTGCACCTCTGATGTTTGAACCTTCTCCCCATTTAGCTAATAGTCTGCACTATTGTTCCTTTTACCAAAATGCATTATCATACATTTCCCAACACAATTTTCCATCCGCCACTTTTTGGCCCATTTTTCCAACTTGTCTAAGTCCTGCTGCAATCACATTGCTTCCTCAGCACCACCTACCCCTCCACCTAACTTCATGTCAGTTACATGTATGGAGGGGAATAAACAGTTGATATTTCAGGACAAGATCCCCTGAAGAATGTTCTCTGCCCAAAACATCAGCTGTTTATTCCCTCCATAGATGTTCCCTGAGCTACTGAACTCCTCCTGTGTTCAATCTTTCCAGCATCTACAGAACCTCTTATTTTTTGATCATACTCTGTTACTCACTAGCGTACCACCATCACTGACAGAAACCAGAAAATCTAGGAAGGATTCAAGTAATTCCAGTATTCCATTGTTATATCCTGTATATTTATCAGTCCATCTGTCAATCAATGGGTTCTTCCCTTACTATCATGTCTCTTGTTCCCAAACAACTATCCCAACGTTATGCAGATTCTGTACTCTTGGACTGACACCCTCTCACAGTCTTCAGTAGCTCATCTGTGCAATTAACCCCACGCTGGATTGAACTGAACTGAATATTTCTGACATGAGGAAGTTCCAATGAAGGGTCTCGGCCCGAAACATTGACTGTTTACTCTTTTCCATAGAAGCTGCATGTCCTCCAGCATTTTGTGTGTGTCGCTTTGAATATTTCTGGAATGTTTCGATGACTTATGATTTGATGTTTTAAATTCTTTGGCTTTCGCTTGTTCTTTTGTACTGTTTGCGCGGTTCGTTCTTGTGCATTGGGGTTTCAATTGGCTTCCATGGTTTTCTTTGTTTTGTGGCTGTCCGTGGGAAGAAGAATTTCACAGTTGTATACTGCATACATACTTTGATATTTAATCTATGTTGAATCTTGAATCTTTGAATTTATCTGTTTAAGACCAACATCCTAGCCAATGTGGCACACAGCAGCACCCTCTCAGATGCCAATTTAAAATGTTTGGCGGATTATTCTTCCAGGGACCAGACCATACTTTGCTGTCTTTCTTTCCAGTGTAAAAGGGTTCCCAAAGATGGTACTCTTAACCTATTCCTCCAGTCCCAAGCCCCATGTTGTTACTCATTGACCCTGGCTCAAAGTTTGTCTCAGTCATGGCAAATGACAACAGAAGAAACTCCTCAAAACAAAGATTGGGTTCAGAATGTAACAGTGAACAGGCAGATCTACAGTATCTCCTTAACAGTTCCGATATTTTATTGGGAATGTTACTAATTCTTTGCTAATAATCAATCTGGGACAATCTGATTACAGAAAAATAAGCCGGGGTTTCAGGGCAACTCGATGTAGTCATAAAGAAGGCAAGACAGCGGCTATACTTTATTAGGAGTTTGAAGAGATTTGGCATGTCAACGAATACACTCAAAAATTTCTATTGTACCATGGGGAGCATTCTGACAGGCTGCATCACTGTCTGGTATGGAGGCACAGGACCAAAAGAAGCTGCAGAAGGTTGCAAATCTAGTTCATCTTGGGCACTAGCCTACAAAGTACCCGGGACCTCTTTAGAAAGCGGTGTCTCAGAAAGGCAGCATCCATTATTAAGGACATCCAGCACCCAGGCATGTCCTTTTCTCACTGTTACCATCAGGTAGGAGGTACAGAAGCCTGAAGGCACACACTCAGCGATTCAGGAACAGCGTCTTCCCCTCTGCCATCTGATTCCTAAACGGACATTGAAGCTTTGGACACTACCTCACTTTTTTAATATACAGTATTTCTGTTTTTGCACATTTTTAAAACTCTATTCAATATATGTAAATGATTTACTTGTTTATTTATTATGTTTTATGTTATTTATTGTTATTATTTTTCTCTCTGCCAGATTATGTATTGCATTGAACTGCTGTTGCTAAGTTAACAAATTTCACGTCACATGCCGGTGATAATAAACCTGATTCTGATTCTCATCTCTCATTCTTTTCCATTCCAAAGAAAATGCCCTAGCTCGCTCAACATTTCATTATAAGACATGCACTCTAATCCAGACAATATCTTGGTAAATCTCCTCTACACCCTCTCTAAAGCTTTAACATCCCTCCTATAATGAGGTGACTAGAACTGAAAACAATATTTCAAGTGTATCCCTCTTATATTAACCATTTTCACCCTGGGATATATTCTGAATATACGTAGATACAACAATGCACAGGCAGATCCATGGAATCTCCTTAACAATTTGGATAATTTATTGGGAATGTTACCAATTCTTTGCTTATAATCAGACTGAGGCAATCCGATTACAGAAAAATATGCAGGGGATTAGTGGCAGAAGGGTTAGAGAAAGACAGGATTCAGGGTTAGTGTGTATGTGTTTGTGAATTTCCATGTGTAAGCAAATGAGAGATACAGAGAGAGAAAGATAGAGAGGGAGATTGAGGGAAAGAGAGAGATATATAAAGAGAGAGATAGAGAGAGAGAGAGGGAGAGAGAGATAGAGGGAGAGAAAGATAGAGGGAGAGAGGGGGAGGGGGAGAGAGAGAGAAGGGGAGAGAGAGATGGGGGAGAGAGAGAGAGAGATAGAGGGGAAGAGAGAGAGAGAGAGCGAGCAAGAGAGGAAGAGAGAGAGAGCACGATCATGCGCTATGAGTGTGGGCATGTGTGTGAATCTGTGGGTGTCCCTGCCCACACATACAGACTTCATGTCCCTGCTTATGCACATGCACCTGTATTCATACACGTGCAAGCACACACATTCTCATGAGTACACATGTGTGCACAGAGTCTCATTTTCAAATGCACAAGCCCTTGCATTTTTTGAAGGTTGGAGAGTTATTCTGAAGTAAACAGAGTTAAGATGGTGCCAAATGGCTGCCCCTTCAAGCTCATCTGCCAAAAGCAGCTTAAATTTCTCCTTTTAATGTCTCTTTTTTTTTCCCTTTTCTAGGTGGCTGGGGTTCTGTCGAGGTCTCTGATCTGCAACGGTACTTAAAACGGAGTTATTGCAAGGCGGATGAGCTCCCGCTCCTGGAGCTCACTGATCGGCCATTTTGTGACAGTCTCTAGGTGTGGCCTTGACCGGCCCTCTGGGTGACTGACTCCAGGCCAGTATGGCCTTGTGCGGCCCTCTGGGTGACTGACTCCAGGCCGGTGTGGCCTTGTGTGGCCCTCTGGGTGACTGACTCCAGGCCGGTGTGGCCTTGTGCGGCCCTCTGGGTGACTGACTCCAGGCCGGTGTGGCCTTGTGCGGCCCTCTGGGTGATTGACTCCAGGCCGGTGTGGCCTTGTGCGGCCCTCTGGGTGACTGACTCCAGGCCGGTGTGGCCTTGTGCGGCCCTCTGGGTGACTGACTCCAGGCCGGTGTGGCCTTGACCGGCCCTCTGGGTGACTGACTCCAGGCCGGTGTGGCCATTTGAGGCGTCTCAGGAGAAGGAACATCAGGATTGTGCAGATGTGTGGACGGTCTTTGTAGCTGAGCAATCACACTCTCTCTCTTTCTCTCTCTCTCTCTCCTTCTCTCGACAGTGGGGAAAGTTCACTGCCGATTCTTGAGTTGGAGAATCTCAGAATAAAAAGCGACGCTTTTAGTACCGTAACGGTGATTGCTAGTCTCCCCATTTTGCTGCGAAATTGGTGACACCTCTCTGTCCCTTGTTAGAGAGAAAGAGAGCCTGTGGCATGTTGAACTGTCAGGCTAGCAATAGTTCTTGTTGACTGCAGATCATGGTCTCTCTGTGGGTGCTCTGTGACTGATGCTGGGTGCTGGGCGCTGATGCTTTTTGCTGGAACGGGTGTCTGGGGAAGGGGGGAGGTTGATGTGTTGATGGTTTGCTGCAGTGGGGGCTTTGGGGTTCCAATGATTTTCTGCCACTCATTCTTTTGGGGTTCTGTTTTACACGGATGTCTGCAAAGACCAGTATTTCAGGTTGCGTATTGTATACATTCTCTGGTAGTAAGTGGGACCACTTGAACCCATTTGAAGTCTAATAAATTAGACGTTTGTCTCTTGCCAACTAAACTCGCCGTTCACTGCCGCATGCACGTTCACACCTTGGTTACACACTTGCACACTCACAATGATGCACACACGTACTCTTGTGCAAGCCCGTGTCTTCATGCCACCTCATCTGCACAGTTTGAGATTATGAGTTTGTGTGTGTGAGTGTGTGAGTGTGTGCATGTGTGGACATGTGTGTTAGTGTGTGCACATTTATTTATTTAGTTATTGAGACAGTGTGGAACAAGCCCTTCCGTCCCTTCCAGTCGCACAGTCCAGCAATCTCCTGATTTAACCTTAACCTAATCATGGGAAAATTTGCAAAGACCTGCCAATCAGTACGCCTTTGGACTGTGGGAGGGAACCGGAGCACCCAGAGGAAACCTACACGGTCACGGGGAGAACGTACAAACTCCTTACAGCAGCAGCGGGAATTGAACGCGGGTCTCCTGTACAGTAAAGTGTTGTGCTAACCACTACACTAATGGGCCATCCTAAAATATGTCTGCTTGTGTGCATGTGTGTTTGAGCATGTATGTGTGTTTATGTGTATGTGTGCTTGTGTGTTCATGTTTGTTTGTACGTGTGTGTGTGGGTGTGTTTCTGCATTTGTGCACCTGTCTATTTCCATCTAGTCATACGTTTGTACATGTATATGTGTGCAAAGCTGAGAATGACGCATTTGAGCGTGTGAGTGTGTGAACATGTGTGCCTCAGGATGAGGGTGGGCTGCACCCAGACGAGAGGCAGCGCTGCCGACTCTCAGCTGACTGGCCGTGTCACGCACTGAGCTCGTGTCTCCTCCAGAGCTGGAACTGTGTTCTGCCTTCCTGCAGCAGAGACCCTGCGTCAGAACAGCAGCAACGAGCATCAGCTCAGAGGCAAGGCGGATGGGCTGGAGAGGGGAGAGCAGTATCACCACTCACCTCGGGAGCCGTAATCCCACCCAGACACCGGGCAGCCTCGGCACGAGTGAAGTAGCAACTGTCCGACGGCCACCCGTGAAGGTACAGCAGTGAAACCTTATTGGAATTAGTGCCACAACCGTCGAGGAGGATTTACCCTGTGCGAAAAGATGGTTCAGCAGCCTTGCAGCACAGAAGCGGCTTGTGACAAAGAGATCTGGGTTGCTCTGCCATTTATTCTCCTGGATCTGGGTACAACCAGCAATGATCTCCAGCCGGCTCTCCCACACGTTGGAGGAATCTGCAAGGGATGGAGCCGGCAACCTGCAATCATTTGTGGACTGAAATCAGAGGCTGTCATTGTTCTCTCTCTCTCTCTCTCTCTCGCTCTCTCTCTCTCTCTCTCTCTCTCTCTGTCTTTGTCTTTTCCTCTTTCTCCTACCATCCCTCTCTCCCTTTTTCTTTCTTTCTCTCTCTCTTTCTCCTTTTTTCATTCTCTCTTCCTCTTTCTCTTTCTCTCCATCTCTCTCTTTTTATTTCTCGCTCTCTCTTTCTCTTTCTCCTTCTCTCTCTCTCTCTCTCTACAATATTGGTACTTGCTAGCTTCATATACCTCACTTTTCTATGCACATCGAAGCACAACTCTAAACTGCACACACACTCTCTCTCTCTCACACACACACACTCGCACACACACACTCACATACTCACACAGACTCACAATCACACATATACAGAAACACATACATGCACATACACACATAGATTCTCTCTCTCTCACACACACACACACACAGACTCACACATATACAGGAACACATACATGCACATACACACATAGATTCTCTCTCTCTCTCTCACACACACACACACACACACACACACAGACTCACACATATACAGGAACACATACATGCACATACACACATAGATTCTCTCTCTCTCTCTCACACACACACACACACACACACACACACATTCACATACTCACACACATAGACTCACACTCACACATAAACAGAAACACACACGCACATACACACATAGACTCTCTCTCTCTCTCACACACACACTTTCCACATGCACGCTCAAGCATACACCCCACAGATATAACACACATTCTGACACACCTATGGATACGCAGCCCAAGAAACTCACAATGCATCCAGACATGACTAGACACACGCATCACACATAGCCCTACATCCATCAGATACCCACATCCACATTTTACACTCTACCACACCCATGCCCTTCATTATACCCACAGGTACATATACACTTCTCCGTCACCTCAAATACTTAGCTGTATATGTGCACATGCCAACACACATCCCCATTACACAGATCCCCATATACCTACATAGGTCGTACATACACAGGAGTAGACTCATTCACCACATGTCCACACACACTGACATACAAACACATCCATATTCCTATCAGCCGTCTCTCACACAGACTCATGCACACAACCTCGCATGTACTCTACATGCACTTGATTCACATGCCATACACTTGCACACAAATATGCACACTGAACCAACACAAATACATTGGTCACATGCATGTACCTGCACTTGTGTGCACACACATACACAACCAGAAATGCACACACGTACACCTACTCATGCATACAAGAACAGAATGCAGATACATACAGTGGCAGACACCAGACACACACACACACACACACACACACACATACACACACACACACACACACACACACACACACACACACACACACACACACACACACACCAGGAACTTCGGGTGTCAATGCCAATTAGAGATGCTAACGTTGACAGTCAGTTTATTGACAGTGAAGAGAAACATACTGACTTTGTTTAAACATCTCCACCTCAGTGCGACCTTCACAATTCTGTAGGAGTTCAGACACAGAGCAGACAACCGGTGCTGCAAATCAACTTGCTCCTGAATGTCAGAATTCAGAGAGTCTCCGGGTGACTGACATTCCTGCAAACACAGGCTCACTGTCACTTCATCGAGTACGTGGGCATCCGGATATCCCCATCCACCAGCGCTGGTTGTGTCTATTACTTGTTCTACCTCAGACGTGAAGACTCCTAACTCCAGGTTTAGAAGCAGAACACGATGAATGGAAGGATGCTGGGGTTATATTTTCGGGAGCAGAGTTTCACTGCTTGTAGCAATAAATCTGGCTTCGGGAGGCCTGGTTGAAGTGGGGAGGGAGGCCTGATTGGAGGCTTGGTTGAAGTGGAGAGGGAGGCCTGGTTGAAGTGGGGAGGGAGGCCTGGTTGAAGTGGGGAGGGAGGCCTGATTGAAATGGAGAGGGAGGCCTGATTGAAGTGGGGAGGGAGGCCTGATTGGAGGCTTGGTTGAAGTGGAGAGGGAGGCCTGGTTGAAGTGGAGAGGGAGGCTTGATTGAAGTGGAGAGGGAGGCTTGGTTGAAGTGGAGAGGGAGGCCTGGTTAAAGTGGGGAGGGAGGCCTGATTGAAGTGGGGAGGGAGGCTTGGTTGAAGTGGAGAGGGAGGCTTGGTTGAAGTGGAGAGGGAGGCCTGGTTGAAGTGGGGAGGGAGGCCTGATTGAAGTGGGGAGGGAGGCTTGGTTGAAGTGGAGAGGGAGACTTGGTTGAAGTGGAGAGGGAGGCCTGGTTGAAGTGGGGAGGGAGGCCTGATTGAAGTGGGGAGGGAGGCCTGATTGAAGTGGGGAGGGAGGCTTGGTTGAAGTGGAGAGGGAGACTTGGTTGAAGTGGAGAGGGAGGCCTGGTTAAAGTGGGGTGGTTTAGGAATGGGGAGTGGAGGGAGATAGACAGAAGGAATGGAGTGAGAATGGAGAACAGGGTTGGTTTCTGTGGGGGAGAAAGTGAGAGAGAGAAGGAGGGGACAGAGGAGGTTTATTCACTGATGGGATCTGGATGGTGGTAACAAAACCACATTTATCACCCATCCCCAGCTGCTGTGTGGAAGGTGAGGGAGGTTCTATAGAAAATGGGTGGTAGAATGAACTGATATGGAGTGGGGAGTGGGCGAAGAGTGTTGTAGAAGGTGGGAAGGGGAGGAGGAGGAGGAGGAGGAGAGAGGAAATAATGGAGAGTGGATGTGGGATGAGGAGAGAGGAGAGGATGAAGGCAGAGGAAGAAGAGGGTAGAGAAGATGGAGAAGGGAAGGAGGAGGAGGGAGGAGACGATGGAGAGGGGAAGGAGGAAGGAGGAGAGGATGGAGGGGAGGAGGAGGAGAGTAGAGATGATGGAGAAGGGAAGGAGGAAGAGGGAGGATAGGATGGAGAGGGGGTAGAGGACAGAAAAGAAGTTGGAGATGGGGATGAGAGAGTGGAAGGATCCATAGAAGGGTGAGTTGGTGGGAACAGAGGTTGGAGAGAGGGAGGAGGTGAGGGGATAGAGATGGAGGAGGTGAGAGGAGAGGATAGAGAGGGAGGGCAGAGGAGGAAGTTGTAAATGGAGATGGGGAGGAGAAGGAGGAGATGGAGGAGAGAGGAGAGAATGGACGGGGAGGAGGAGTGAGGAGGGGATGGAGAGAGGGAGGAGGTAAGAAGAGAGGATAGAGAGGGAGGGCAGAGGAGGGAGTTATAAATGGAGATGGGGAGGAGAAAGGAAGAGAGGATGGAGGGGGAAGGAGGAGAAGTGAATGGCGAGGGGGACAAGGAGGAGAGAAGAAAGAATGGAGAGAGAAGGAGGAGGAAGGAGAGTATGGAGGGAGGAGGAGGGAGTACAGGATGATAAAGGGGAGGGGTTGGAGGGAGGATGGGATCGAGAGAGGTGTAAGAGCAGAGGGGAAGAGGGGAGGGAGGGGAGTATGGAGAGGGTTAGGAGGAAGGAGGAGAACAAGAAGAGGGAGTAGGGAGGTGAGAAGATTGTGAGGGGGGTGGAGGGAAGAGAGAATGGAGAGAGGGAGGTGAAGATGGAGAATGGGAGTAGGAGGAGGGAGGAAAGGATGGAAAGTGGGAGATGGAGGGAGGAGAGGATGGGGTGGTGGAGGTGGATGAGGGAGAGAGGTTGGAGAGGTGGAGGAGGTGGTACTGGAGGATGGAGATGGTGAGGAGGAGGAACTGGAGGATGGCAAGAAGTGGAGATGGAGTAAATAGTGGTTAGAGAGCAGGAAGAGGGTGGTTAGGATGTAGGGGGGCAAGAGGAGAGGATGAAAAGTTGGTGGAGGAGGGAGGAGAGGATGCAGATAGGAATGAAGGAGGAGAGGAGGGTAGCGAATATGTAGAAGAGAAGGAGGGGGAGGGAGTACAAGATGGAAAAGGGAAGGGGAGGAGGGAGAATGGGATGGACGAGAGGATGGAGGGGGAAGAGGAAGAGGGAGGGAAGTATGGAGAAGGTTAGGAGAGGGAGCAGAGCAAGGAGGGGGAGTAGGGAAGTGAGAAGATTGTGACGGGTAGAGGAAGGAAGAGAGAATGGAGAGGGGGAGGAGGGAGGAGAATATGGAGAGAGGAGGATGAGGAGTGAGGTGAGGACGGAGGGGGAAAGAGGAGGAGGGAGGAGAGGATGGAGAGTGGGAGGAGCAAGAGGGAGATGGACTGGAGGAGGAAAAAGAGATAGAGAAGGAAGGAGTGGAATGTGGAAGGGAGGAGGAGGGAGGAGAAGATGGAGAACAGGAGTACGGGAGGGAGGAGAGGATGGAAAGTGGGAGGAAGAGGAAGAAGAGGATGGGGTGGGGGAAGTGGAGGAGAGGAGAGGTTGGAGAGAAGGAGGAGGAGGAATCTAGAGGGACTGGAGGAGAGTGGATGGGGTGGAGGAGGGAGGAAAGGATGGAGATGGAGAAGATGAGGGAGGAGTGAATGGAGAGGGGAGGAGAGAAGGATGGAGAAGATCGAGTAGGGAAGGAGGAGGAAGAAGGAGTACAGGTTGGCAAAGGGGAAGGAATAGGAGGGAGGATGGGATGGAGGGGTGGAGGAGAGGATGGAGAGGGGAGGAGAGGATGGGAGGAGGATTGGAGGAGAAGGAGAAGAGGATGGAGAAGAAAAGAGGAAAGAGAGGAATGTGAGGGGGAGGAGGAGGGAGTAGAGGCTAGAGAGGGAGAGGGGAAGGGAGGAGAAGATGGAGAACCGGAGTAAGAGGAAGGAGGAGAGGATGGGGCAGGGGAGATGGAGTAAGTTGTGGATGGAGAGAGGGTGCAGGAGGGAGGAGAGGATGGAGAGGAGGAGGAAGGAGAAGAGGATGGATAGGGGGAGCAGGAGGGGGAAAAGATGGAGAGGGAGACAAGGAGGAGGGAAGAATTAATGGAGATGGGGAGGAGGAGGAGGATAGAGAAGATGGAGAGGGGATGGAATAGGACAGAGGAGAGGATTGAGTGGAGCATTGGGAGAGCATGGAGATGGGGAGGACAATGAGTGAAGAGATATTGGAGATATGGAAGAGAGTGGAAGAGAGGGGAGGATGGGATGGAGAGGGTGTGGAAGAGGGAAGGGAGAATGGGACGGGGAAAGGGGTGGGAGGATCCATAGACAAGGGGAGTTGGTGGATGCAGATGTTGGAGATGGGAAGGAGGGAGGAATGGAAGGAGAGTGGAGGAGGAGGGGGAGGGCATAGATAGGTAGAGGAGGAAGGAGGAGAGCAATGAGAGGGGAGGAGGGTGGAGTGGATGGAGTGGGGAGGATGAGATGGAGAGGCAGGACAGAGAGAGGGAGGAGGGGAGGGAAAAGAGAATGGAGAGGGAGAGGAGGAAGGCAGAGAGGATGGAGAGGGGTGGACAAGGGAGGATAGGATGGAGAGAGGCAGGAGCAGAGGAGGAGAGGATGGAGAAGGGGTGGAGAAGGGAAGAGAGGATGAGAGATGTAGGAAAGAGGAGAGGATGGAGAGAATGGAGTGGGGAGTAGGATGGAGAGGATGTGTGGGGGGTTGTGGAGGAAGGGGAGGACAGGAGGAGGAGGAGGGAGGATACGTAGGACATTGAGTGGATGATGGAGGAGAGGATGGATGGGGAGGAGGAGGCAATAAAGGGTGGAGATGGGTAGGAGGAGGAGGTAGGAGAGTATGGAGAGGTGTAGAAGGTGGAGGGAGGGGAGAAGTGAGGGGGTGAAGGCAGAGGAGAGGATGGAGTAGGGGAATAGGAGAGGGACGGGATGGACAGGAGGAGGAGGAGGCAGTAGAGGGTGGAGATGGGTTGGAGGAGGAGGTAGGAAAGGATTGAGAGGGGAGAAAGTAGGAAGAGATGATGAAGAGTGAAGGAAGAGGGAGGAGATGCTGTCGAGGTGGAAGAGTAGGGAGAAGAGACTGGAGGGGGGAAGAGGAGGGAGGAGAGACTGGAGAGGGGGAAGAGGAGGGAGGAGAGACTGGAGAGGAGTAGGATGAGGGAGGAAAGGGTGCAGAGGGGGTAGAGAGGATGGATAGGAGAGGAGGAGGCCAGAAGGATAGAGAGGGGAAGAGGAAGGAAGTGAGGTTGGAGAGGGGGAGAAGAGGATGGAGAGGGGTAAGAGGAGGAATTAGAGGATGGACAATGGGAGGAAGAGTAGGTAGAGGGAGGAGAGGATGGAGAGTGGAGGGGAGGGAGTAGAGAGTGGAAGAGAGAGGGAGGAGAGAAAGTGGAAGAAAGAGGGAGGAGAGAATGGGGGTAGGTGGAGGAGGGGAATGGAGAGGGGGAGAAGAAGGGAGTAGAGTTTGGAGAGGGGAAGAGGAAGGAGGAGATGATGGCGAGGGGGAGAAGGGAAGAGGGAGGAGAGAGGAAATTATGGAGCAGGGAAGAGAAAGGTGGAGAGGATGCAGAGTGTAGGAGGAGGTAGGAAAAAATGGAGAGGTGGAGGTGGACCAGAAAGGAGAGATTGAAGAGGGTGAAGAGGGAAGAGGGATGAGAGGAAGGAGAGGGCAGATGGAGGGAGGAGAAGAGGGTGGAGTGGGGCAGAGGAATGAGGAGATGATAGAGAGGGGGATATGGAATCAGGAGAAGACAATGGAGAAGGGAGGAGGAGATCGTGGAGAGGGGCGGGGCAGGGAGGAGAGGATGGAGGAGGAGGAGGAGGAGGGAGAGAGGTAGGAAGCAGAGAGGGAGGGGAAGGGAAGAGAGAATGAAGAGGAAGAGGAGGAGGAGGGAGGAAGTGAGGATGGAGAGGGTGTAGGAGGACGGAGAAGTGGATGGGGTGGGGAGGGGGGAGTGGTTGGAGAGGGGGAGGAGGAAGGAGGAAAGGATGCAGCGGGGGAAAAGATGGAAGAAGTTATGGATGGAGAGGGAGAGGTGGGAGGATGGGATGTAGAAGGGCAGGAGAAGGAAGGTGAGGATGGAGAAGGGGTGGAGAAGGGAGCAGAGGATGGAGACAGGGATGAGGAGGGAGGATAGGATGGAGAGAGGGAAGAGGAGGATGGAGAATGGGAGGAGAAGTAGGTGGAGGAAGGAGAGCACGGAAAGTGGAGGGGACATAGTAAAGGATGGAAAGTGGGCGGAGGGAGGAGAGAATGGGGAGGGATAGGTGGAGGAGGGGAGAAGGAGGGAGGAGAGGTTGGATGGGGAAGAGGAAGGAGAGAAGAGAGAGGAAATGATGCAGCAGGGAGAAGGAGGGTGGAGAGGATGGAGAGTGTAGGAGAAAGTAGGAGTGAATGGAGAAGTGGAGGTGGGCCAGAGAGGAAAGATTGGAGAGGGTGAGGAGGGAGGGGAGATGAGAGAAAGGAGAGGGCAGGAGGAGGGAGGAGGAGAGGATGGAATGGGGGTGGAGGATGGAGGAGATGATGGAGAGGTGGCTGAGGAGTCAGGAGGAGAGGATGGAGGGGGAGGAGGAGATCATAGAGAGGGGAGGGGCAGGTTGGAGGAGAGGATGGAGAGGGGGAGGAGGGAGGGTGTGGATGCAGATGGAGGTGGGAGGGGAGGATGGAGAATGAGAAGAGTAGGAGGGAGGAGAGGATGGAGATGGGGAGAAGAAGAGGGAGAGAGTAGGAGGAAGAGGAAGAAGAGGGAAGAGAGAATGGAGAGGGGTTTGACAAGGGAGAAGAGGATTAGGAGAAGGAGGAGAGGATGGTGAGGGGAAGAGGGTGGAGGAGAGAGGAGAAGATTAGGAGAAGGGAGGAGAGGATGGTGAGGGGAAGAGGGTGGAGGAGAGAGGAGAGGATTAGAAGGGAGGAGAAGATGGTGAAGGGAAGAGCGTGGAGGAGAGAGGAGAGGATTAGGAGAAGGGAGGAGAAGAGGGTGAGGGGAAGAGGGTGGAGGAGTGAGGAGAGGATTACGAGGCGCAGGTGAAGGAGGAGGGAGAAGATGATGAACTTTCGGATATTCAGGGGCACATGATAAACTAGACCAAAGTCAGCATGGTTTCCTTGAGGGACATGTTTGCCTGCCATATCTGTTGGAATTCTTTGAGGAAATAAGAGGCAGCTTAGACAAAGGAGAATTGGTGGATGCTGCTTACTTAGATTTTCAGAAGGCCTTTGAGATGGTGCCACACATGAGGCTGCTTAACAAGTTAGGAGCCCATGGTAAAACAGGAAGGATATTTGCATGAATAGAATATTGTTTCATTGGCAGGAGCCAAAGAGTCGGATTGAAGGGGGCCAGCACTTTGTCGGACCATCGCTCTCCAACCTTCTGAGCACGTGAAACTCTCAAAGATCAAGGATTAACTTTACTCACCAAGTGTATTCACGTAGAACAGTACAGCAAAGGAACAGGTCCACAAAGTCATGCTGAGCCAGCTACAAAGCACATCAAAAATCCTTAATCACGAAGTCCATATCCCTCTATCTTCCTCACATTCACGTGCCTATCTAAACATCTCTTAAAAGCCTCTGATGTATTTGCCTCTCCCACCACCCCAGGCAGTGCATCCACCACTCTGAGTGGAAAACTGACCCCACACATCCCCCTGAAACCTACCCCTCTCACCTTTGACGCACACTGTCTGGTGTCAGACATCTCAACCCTGGGAAGCAGATGCTCTATCTATGGCTCTATCTTATAAATCTCCATCAGATCTCTCCTCAGCCTCTGCCACTCCAGAGAAATCAACCCAAGTTCGTCCAGCCTCTCTTGCCAGCACATGCCCTATAAAACAGGCAGCATCTTGGCGAACCTCTTCTGTGCCCCCTGCAAAACCTCAACATCCTTCCTACAGTGTGTTATGACTTTACTGTGGTGTGTTGTTCAGGGTGCAACACAACAAGAAAACAACACTCAGCAATTATAAGGTATTAAGAGTTATGTTCTCATATTATATTTATTGCTTATTTATTATTATTATTTCTTTCTTTTTGTATTTAGGTGTGGGCACGTGGCCAAGTGGTTAAGGCATTGGACTAGCGACCTGAAGGTCGTGAGTTCAAGCCCCAGCCGAGGGAACGTGTTGTGTCCTTGAGCAAGGCACTTAACCACACATTGCTCTGCGACGACACTGGTGACAAGCTGTATGGGTCCTAATGCCCTTCCCTTGGACGACATTGGTGTCGTGGAGAGGGGAGACTTGCAGCATGAGCAACTGCTGGTCTTCCATACAACCTTGCCCAGGCCTGTGCCCTGGAGAGTGAAGACTTTCCAGGCGCAGATCCATGGTCTCACAAGACTAACAGATGCCTTTATTTTGTACTTAGACAGTTTGTTGTCTTTTGCACAATGGTTGAACACCCACTTGGTGTGGTCTTGCTGTGATCTTATTATGTTTGCTTATAATGGATTGATTGAGTATGCCTGCTAGAAATTGAATCTCAGGGTTGCAGTTGGTGATATATATGTACTTTGATAATAAATTTACTTTGAACTTTGATAAATACCAGCCTGTATTTACAATGTAAACAGCATTATAAAGAGTGGTTTAAAGTGTTTACAGTGCCTGAGGTAATAGATAGAGAGAGGTGGGTGGGAAATAACTAGAATAGTTGATCCCATTAACTGCCTGGGGCAATAAAGTTTCTAGATGGGTTGAAGTTTTGGTTTTTAATAGCCCTACAGACTTTCCAGAAGGGAGTTTTTGGAAAAGGCAGTTTGCAGTGTGAGAACTGTAGTGTCTGTAATGATTTTCCCCTGCCTGCTTGTAAGGTTAGATAAGAGCAAGGATAGAAGCAAGGTACTGCCTTCAGCCAATTCTGCCCCATCAACCTTGCCTCAGCCACAGAGGGCACATATGATACTTCATGTTAAAGCAGACATTATGTCTCAGTGCGGGGGGAAATGAAATGTGTTGCTGGAGAAAAGGAAGACTGGAAATGATTGAATGAAATGGTGAAGGTTGTAATCCATAAAAGGGAGATAGACTTACTTACATCCTTCCTCTCTACATTGTCTTTAGCACCCTAATGTGAGAATGCTAACAAAGACTCAGTTCATTTCAAACCACAGAAAATATTGATCAGAGTTCGTCAAATGTTGAGGCTAAACATGTATTCTCCATGTTGTTACACCTCATTTACCTCTCACTGGAAATAGACTGTGGTTCATTGTTAAGAGTTAAGGCTGATTTATACTTGTGTGTCAACTGGACGCCGTAACCTATGCAAGTGGCCTACGCGCGTTGTGAGCATTTATACTTGTGCGTTGGTGTGTCTGCGTCGCTCTGCAATTCTGGCACGTCGTGCATACGCACACACCTGCCCATGCAAGGCTTCATAGTCATGGTAGTCTTTCTCGGGGTAAACAAGTTTAAGGCAAGCGTCTTTTTTCGTAAAAGCAAAATGTGTCCTCCATAA
This sequence comes from Mobula hypostoma, assembly GCF_963921235.1. Lineage (NCBI taxonomy): Eukaryota > Metazoa > Chordata > Chondrichthyes > Myliobatiformes > Myliobatidae > Mobula > Mobula hypostoma. Next base: position 171,362,479 of record NC_086098.1, on the reverse strand, counting down.
TTTCGGAGGTCTGTAAAGCTTTATGGAAAGCATTGCAGCCAGAGTTCCTTCCCTGCCCTTCAATCGCCCAGTGGGAAGATATTGCAGCGTAGGAGGAAATATGATGCTCCCAGGCGGACCAATCACAGTTGTTGCGTTCTGCATTGCCGCGGCGCATAGTTACATTTTGGGAGAGGTGCGTATCAGGCTGCTGCGTAGGGATCCGCGTAGGCTCTGCATAAGGCTCGCGGCGTCGAGTTGACACAGAAGTATAAATCAGCCTTTAGGATTAAGTCTTCCACCAGAATTTTCAAGTTCAAATTTATTGTTGTCATAGGCCCACTTACACTGAGTGTTAATGCCTTCAAAAGTAGTGTCTTGTAGCAGCAGCTCAATATATTACAAGGCAAGGGTAAAAATAGCTCGACATAAAATTAAAGTTATACATAATGTACATGTATGCAAGATAAAGAAATTTATGCAATGACACTGGTGCAAGATTAAGAGAAAGAAAAAACTTATTTTGAGGCAGTGCTGGAAAAAAATTATATATATATAACAATTATAGTCCAAGGTAATGTTAAAGAAAATATATGTAAAAATAAAGTTCAAGGTAGTTTCAGAGAAAAAATAAAAAATATAGTTTGAGATAGTATTTAAAAATAGATGTATGAAACAGCAGTTCGAAGTAGTTATACATATATAATATAGTTCAAGGTAGTGTTAGAAATTTTTTAAAAACATATATAAAATATGGTCTGAGGTAGTGTTAGCGAGAAAATATAGTTGAAGGTAGTGTTAGAAAAAATAAACGAAGGTGAGCATAATGACATCAGCACAAATTGAGAGAAACAGAGCCTGGGCGAGTGTTCAGGCCGTTGATTCAGGAAACCTGATGGCCGTATGGAAGGAAGAAGCTGCTGTTGAACCTTGAGGTGTGGGTCTTCAGCCTCCTGTACCTCCCGCTTTCCTTTCATTTCTTTTTGTATTTAGGTTTCACTGTCACTGGTCCGAGCCCTTCGTCATTTTATTAAAGGCCCGTGACGACTGATTCCCGCCTCTACTCCTTGCCTGCCCTACGGGGAGAAGTCTGAGCGGACAGGGGAACTGTCCCTGGGTACTGTGTGGATGCTGATTGGTTGGCAGACATCGTCTTCTGTCCTATTATTCAATCCAAGCTCTTATGTAAGGTTGATCAGACAATCACTCGTGTTCCGCTGTTTCCCTAACATCATCCCTGTCTGGCTTTTCAGACAGTGGGATGTGATGTGAATTTCTAATCCCCGGCACAACGTGGAACACAAGCAGTGAGCAATGGCTGAAGTTTATCACAACGGCAATCTTAATTCATTTATTTGAGCACCTACCTCTAACATAATCCTTCTGTTTCCCTCTTTACATTATAGTCTACATTTATTATTTTTATTCTGAATACCTTTCATAAGGTACGTGATGTTTTTTGATTTAATGTTCACCCTTTTTGTTTGTGTTGTATATGGGAATTCATTGAAGCAAGGAAACTCGGATGCACATTAACAGTCAGGTATCAGACGCTTCTAAATCCAATTGTTTAGTCCGTGCTTTAACCAAGGTGTTAGCATGTTTAGAGTGAGGGAAGCATCTGATACCAGTGCACCGGCTGGCCACTTGTACTACGCCGTCTATTTTACCAGCTGCTATACCCTTAAAAGAAGGAAGAGAAACAAATCGAAACCCTTTAAATACTGATTATATCGTATTCATTAAGGTGTCAACAGGATAAAAATATTCTCTCTCTCCTCATTTCTTCCTTTGTCTCTGTCACTTCCCCCTTTTCCCCTTTTTCTCTCTCTCTCTTCCTATCTCTGTCCCTCTTTGTTTCTCTTCTCCCCTCATCTCTCTCTCCCTCCCTACTTCTTTCTCTTCATCTCTCTTTCTCTTCATCTTTCTCTCTCCCTCTCTCTCTTCCTCCCTATTTCTCTCTCTCTCTTTCTCCCCAACCCTCTCTCCATCTCTCTCTTCCCATATCTCTCTCTTCTCTCTCCACCTCTTTTTCTCCCCCCCCTCTCTCCCCTCCCCCACCTGTTTACAGATTGTAGTATGCAGCAATCTTTGACTTTTCTTGAACTTTTGGTATTTGAATGTATAAAAATCATATCCTTGACCACTCCCCTCCCCCACCCCGCCCAGCCTTCTGCAAAGAGACAATCTGATAAGGTTAGAGCAGATCATGTGTAACTAAAAAAATACATGACTGCTAATTTGAAGAACATAAGAACACATTTAGCTCCAGTTCACTGCACTAATTAAGTAGATGTCCAATATACAGACAGTATACAAAGTGGCATTTAGTGGTGACTTTTAATGGAAGAACATTCTATAACATTTTTCCTGTATTCATCCCACATAAAGAATTCAAATATCAGCTCACCAACACTGGAGGCTACACTGCAGCCTGTGTGATAGTTTGGAGTGATGGTCACTATGCAGAGGCTGTGTATTATGGGCTGCAATAAGCAGGTTGCTAAGGAAAGGCCTTGTTGGATTAGGGTATGGATTGCTAGGCAGAGGTAGGCGTTGGACTCAGCTAGGGATGGGGATGTTGGGTAATGTCGTCAAAGTTCAAATTTCAAAGTAAAATTTATTATCCGAGTACCTACACATCACCACATACAACCCTGGGATTCATTTTCTGCGGGCGTACTTAGCAAATCTATAGAACAGTGACTGTAAACTGTTTCTTTATATATTGATGTAGTTAAGCAACACAAAAAACCAAAGGACAGGAATCCAATCAAAGTAAATGGAGATAAGAATGCAAGAAAATAAGAAATAGAAGTGGAGAAGGCCATTCAGCCCCTCATGCCTGTCCTACCATTCATAATATCAAGGCTGGTCTTTTATAGTCCAGCACAATGCAGCCCCTTGGGTCCACGATGTTGTCCGACTACACTGAGATTCCACCTGCATAGACCTCTATGTTCTTCCATTCTCATGCCTATCTAAGAATCTCTTAAGTTTCTTAATATATATTCTTCTACCATGACATCACCCTTCCCTCTCTGTGTAAAAAACTTACCACTGACATCCCCCTTATACTTTCCTCCAATCACCTTAAATTATGCCCTTTCATCTTAGTCATTTCTCCTCCGGGAATAAAGCGCTGGCTTTCACCTCTATCAAGGTCTCTTATCAGCTTATCAAAGCTCTAAGTTCAAAGTAAATTCAATATCAAAGTACATATACAACCCTGAGATTCATTTACTGGTGGGCATAACCACAACAGAATCAATGAAAGACCGACCAACTAGACTGGTCAACCAGAGTGCAAAAGACAACAAACTGTGAAAATACAAAAAGAAGAACTAATAATAATTAATAAATAAGCAATAAATTTTGAGAACATGTGATGAAGAGTCCTTGAAAGTGAGTACATAGGTTGTGGGAACATTTCAATGATGGGACAAGTGAAGCTGAATGAAGTTAGCACCTTTGGTTCAAGAGCCTGATGGTTGGGGGGTAATAACTGTTCCTGAACCTGGTGTTGTGAGTCCTGAAGCCCCTGTACCTTCTTCCTGATGGCAGCAGCAAAAAGAGAGCATGTCCTAGCTGGCTGGGGAGCCTGATGACGGATGCTGCTTTCCTGCAACGGTGTTTCATCTAGATGTGCTAAATGGACGGGAGGGCTTTACACATGATAGACTGGGCTGAATCCATTATTTTTAGCAGGATTCCACACCAGGCCGTGATGCAAAGTTTGAGGGGATGATTTCATTGAATGCTTTATATGCCTCGGTTAAGTTACCTCTCCAAAGAGAAAAGCTACAGCTCACCCAACCTATCCTCGTAAGACATGCCCTCTAGTGAATCTCCTCTGCACCCGCTCTAAAGCTTCCACATCCTTCCTATAATGAGGTGAGCAGAAATGAACACAATATTCCAAGTGTGGTCTAACAAGGGGACCAGTAGGTTAATTGGTCTCTGTAGAGACCACCCCAAGTGTGTGGGTGCATGGGGGAATTCATGGAGTTGTAGGAGGAACAGGGCTGGTAGAAATGTGTGAACTCGATGGGTGGATGTTCCAATTTCTCTGCTGTCGACTGCATGACTCTAGGTTGATTTCATAGAATGGTGTAAGGGAGAGAAGAGACAAAGATGAAGATGACAATGGAGAGAACTTCAGATATCTTGATTCATGAGAACGAGTGAGGATCAGATGATGAAGATAGAGGGGGAATGGCCGAAGAGCCAGAGTTGGAGGAAGCCAGAAATCACAAAGGGTTGTAGAGATACAGAGCCCTACAGCACAGAAACAGGCCCTTTGGCCCTCTAATCTACACCCACCTAGCCTCACCCGGACCACGGCCCTCTATACCACTCCATGTACCTATCAGAACTTCTCTAAAATGTGACAATTGAACCTGCATCTACCACTTCACTGGCAGCTCGTTCCACACTCACACCACACTGAGTGAAGAAGTTTCCCCTCAGATCCCCCTTAGATAGTTCACCTTTCACCCTATACCTATGAACTTCAGTTCTAGTGCCCCCATTCATGGGTTGTGGGGGAGAAGATTCGGGGACAAAGCAGTGAAGCAGAAATAACCTAAAGGCACTGCCAGACAAAGAAAAGTGTTCTGAAGAATGTAAGGCAGGTTCGCAGTGAACAGACTGATGAGTATGCATTAAATAGATTGCTTCAGTGATCAATTCCCAACACAATATGTTGCTTGGGCCAAGGCAATATAGAGAACACTCATTTTGAGTCATAGGTAAACACAATTATATGAGCGTGTTTCTCCCTTGTTAATAATTTAATGAACCTCCTAAGCTACAGTTGATTTGGAATTAAGCTCATCGTATCAAGGGTTATTTGTGCTCACAAATATTATGAAAAGGGACCACATCTTGAATGCTTATTGCAACCTGGGATTAGTTTGGATAAACCTTATGGGTTTCCAATTTTACATCATCTTTCCTAAGATGGGCTTTACTGAAACGGTATGATACAACTATCGTTGGCAGAAATTCAGATGGTGACAAGAGGGTGGACAGGAGTGAGATATATCAGCTAGTTGAGTGATGTCACAGCAACAACCTTGCACTCAACATCAGTAAGACCAGACAGCTGATTGTGGACTTCAGGAAGGTAAGACGAGGGTACATACGCCAGTCGTCATAGAGGATCAGAAGTGGGAAGATTGAGCAACTTCAAGTTCCTGAGCTTCAATACCTCAGAGGATCTAACCTGGATCCAACTTATCCATGCAGCTACAAAGAAGATATGACAATGGCTATATTTCATTACGAGTTTGAGCAGATCTGGTATGTAACCAAAAATACTTGCAAATTTCTACAGGTGTACTATGGAGATCATTCTAGCTGGCTACATCACAGTCTGATATGGGGGAGGGGGCTACTGCACAGGACCAAAAGAAGCTACAGAAAGTTGTAAAATTAGTCAGCTCTATCTTGAGTAGTAGCCTCTGTAGAATCCAAGACATCTTCAAGGAGTGGTGCCTCTGAAAGATTATGTCCATTATTAAGGACCCCATCACACAGGACATGCTCTCTTCTCATTGATACCATCAAGGAGGAGGTACAGAAGCCTAAAGGCACACACTCAGTGATTCAGGAATAGCGTCTTCCTCTCTGCCATCAGATTCCTAAATGGACATTGAACTCATGAACACAACCTCATTACATTTCTTTTATTTTTGCACTACATATTTAATCTAAATAATAAATATATCTATATTTACTGTAATTCACATTTTTTCCGACTATCATGTATTGCATTGTACAGCTGCCACAAAGCCAACAAATTTCACGACACATGTCAGTGATATTAAACCTGATTCTGATTCTCTTACCAGTGAGGCTTATAAACTAGGGGCTGGATAGAAGAGACCCTGAGAAAGGGCTAGGGGAGAGCCCTGACTCATTTGTAGGCAGTGTGCCAGCTTCATGCTACATAGTCAGGGTGACAGCCGCCGCTCATTCAGGGACTTGCTCACCGGTGCTCTTTTAATAGATGCATAATGGATGCAGGGTAGAGATACATCTCTACCAAAAGAGGTGTAAGGTGCTCCTTCCCTCTGCTAGCCTGCAGGTCACCCTTGTCTAAGGTATAGCACTTGCTTAAACCACCCTCCTCCAGATCAGGGTCACTTGAAGCCATCGGAGGAGCTGGTGTATATCACAAATCCTGGCTATGCGACCACTGACAACAGGCAGACAATCTCTGAAGAGTATTGATAATGGCTGGGGTCACCCGTCTTGTAAAGACACTGCCCAGAAAAAGGCGATGGCAAAGCACTTCTGTAGAAAAATTTGCCAAAACAACCAGGGTCATGGAAAGACCACGATCACTTGCATCATGCAACACAGCACGTAATGATGATGATGATGAAGGTGATATTGAAGATGATGATTGGGATTCATCAGGGCTTGGTACACCAACTTCCCTGTCTAAAATGACAAGAAGCTGCAGGGTGTAGTCATCAGAGCCCAGTCTATCATGAAAACCAGTCTAAACACAAGAGATTCTACACATGATGGAAATCCAGAGCAACACATACAAAATGCTGGAGGAACTCAGTAGGTCAGGCAGCATCTGTGGAAATGAATAAATGATGAGGGCTTTGATCAGGACTGGAATGGAAGAGGGAAGAAGCCAGAATGGAAACCAGCTTTTCTTCCATGGACTCTGTCTACACTTCTTACTGCCTCAGGAAAGCTGCTGCATGGTAACGTAACAGTTAGTGTAACACAATTACAGCACCATGATCCACGTTCAATTCCCATCACTGCCTGTAAGGAGCTTGTACGTTCTCCCCATGACCACGTGGGTGTGATTGGGCGTTGCTGGCTCATTGAGCCAGAAGGGCCTGTAACAGTGATGTACCTCTAAATGAAAAATAAAAAATAAAATGAAACAAAGACCCCACCCACCCCAGACATTCTTCCATTTCCATCCTCCCATCAAACAGAAGATACAAAAGTTGAACGCAGGCTGATATAAAACTATTGAACAGATTCCTTGTATAGTAAAATGGTTTCTCAGTCACACGGTCTACCTCATCATAGCCTTGCACCTGATTGTCCACCTGCACTACACTTTCTCTGTAACTGTTACAATTTATTCTGCATTTTGTTATTGCTTTTCCTTCTGTAATGTCTTGGTTGTCATTTGCGCGATTTGTTCTTTATTTTTGTGTGTTGGTTCCACGGTGTTCCTTTGTTTCATGGCGGTCTGTGGAGAAAACGAATCTCAGGGATGTATACTGCATATCTACGATGATAGCAGATGTACTTTCAACTTTTTAACTTTGATATTCTGATGTTTTGAAATTATCTCAATGGATGACAACTCTGTCAAGGATGGTCGCAAGCCAGGCTGTGAAAGGAGAAGGGTTGGGATGGAGCAGCACACACAGAATGCTGGAGGAACTCAGCAGGTCAGGTAGGATCAATGGAGAGGAATAAACAACCGCTGTTTCAGGCTGAGATCTTTCACCAAGACAATAAAGGAAGGGGGAATAAGCCAGAGTGAGAAGATGTAGGAAGGGAAGGAGGTCAAGCTAAAAGGTGATAAGTGAAGCCAGATGATTGGGGAAGGGGTATGAAGTAAGAAACCAGGAGGTGATAGGTGGGAAAGATAAAGGGCTGAAGAAGGAGGAATCTGATAGGAGAGGAGAGTGGACCATGGGCAAAAGGGAAGGAGGAGGGGCACCAAAGCGGAGGTGATAGGCAGGTGAAGAGAAGAGGTAAGAGAGAGGCCAGGGTAGGACATTAAAGAAGAGGGAAAGGGGAAAGGGGAAAATTACTTAAAGTTGGAGAAATTAATGTCCAATCCATCAGGTTGGAGACTACCTAGATACAATGTAAGGCGTTGCTCTCCAACCTAAATGTGGCCTCATTGTGGCAGAAGAGGCGGCCATGGACTGACATGTCAGAATGGGAATGGGAAGTGGAATTAAATGGTTGGTCACTGGGAAGTCCTGCTTTTTGCAGATGGAATGAAGGTGTTCAACGAAGTGTTCCTCCAACCTACCTCGTGTCTCAACAATGTGGAGGAGGCCATGTTGGTAGCACCAGTTCCTGTGTTCTACTCTGTGTACTATGATTCTGTCTCTCACCTACACACCAGGGAAAATCTGCTCAGCAACACTGTTTAGGATCTTGCATTTGCCCTTCCAAGGTGCAATACCTCACATTTACCGGGGTTAAACTCCACCTGCCATATCTCAGCCCATATCTGCACCTGGTCTATATTGTGCTGTATTCTTTGCCAGTCTTCTACACTATCCACAACTCCACCAATCTTGCTATCATCCACAAATTTGCTAACCCACCCATCTGTATTTTCATTTATGTACATCACAAATGGCAGGGGTCCCAGAACAGATCCCTGCGGAACTCCACTAATTACAGACCTCCGGCTCGAATACGTCCCTTTAACCACTACCCTCTGTCTGCTATGCGCAGACCAGTTCTGAATCCAAGCAGGAGTTTGACTGTTCTCCATGTGACCATGTGGGCTTCCTCTGGGTGCTCCTGTTTCCTCTCACCTTCCAAAGATGTACGGTTAGTCAGTTAATTGGTCACAGGGGTGTAATTGGGTGCGTGGGCTCGTTGGGCCGGAAGGGCCTGTTATTGTGCTGTATCTCTAAATGAAATAAACGTGTGAACTCCACAGGGGCAATACCAGGGATTGAGACTGATGCCGTGAGGCAGTGGCTCGACCTGCTGCCATCATCTCACTTCCATCATCGTCTCTATCCTGTCTTCCCCTCAGCCTGACCTTTATGTCTTTAAGGCTTTCCTTTAACTCAAAGGCTGGTTTGTGGGTGGAGGAGCTGCCAGAGGAGGTGGCTGCTGCAGGTGGGGATTGCTCCCTACACCACTCCCTGGTCCACTCTTCCCTCCCCACTGATCTCTGTCCCGGCCCATCCCTGCAAGTGGGATGAGAGCTATACCTGTCCCTACACCCCCACCCTCACTACCATTCAGAGACCCAAACAGTCCATTCAGGTGAGGCAACACTTCACAACAAAAAGCAGGGTTCATTTCAACTTCCCGTTCCCATTCCGACATGTCTGTGCATGGCCTCCTCTATGCTGCCGATGAGAACACTGTCAGGTTGGAGGAACAAATCCTCATATTTCACCTGGGTAACCTCCAAACTGATGGCATGAAAATTGATTTATCTAACTTACGGTAATGTCTACCTCTCCCCCCTTCTCTCGTTTTCCATTCCCCATTGTGTCTCCCCTTTTATCCCTCTCTTCTCCCATCACCTCCTTCTTCCCTTTCTCCCACGGTCTACTGTGCTCTCCTATCCATTCCTTCTGCTTTAGCCCTTTGCCTCTTCCACCTATCCCCCTCCTGCTTCTTCATCACCCCCCCGCCCACCTACCCACCTTCACCCTCACCTGTTCTTACCTGTCACCTGCCAGCTTGTACTCCCCTGCCTTCCCCACCTTTTTATTCCAGCTTCTGCCCCCTTCCTTTCCAGTCCTGATGAAAGCTCTTGAACCAAAACGACGACTGTTCATTCCTCTCCATAGATGCTGCCTGACCTGCTGAGTTCCTCCGGCAGTTTTATGGTTTGCGGCAGGTACAATAGGAACTTTTTAAAAAAGTTGGACAGGTACATAGATTGGAAAGGTTGAGAAGGTTAAGGGGTAAATATTGACCCCTGGGACATCTTGGTCAGCATGGACTGGTTGGGTTGAAGGGTCTGTTTTGTGCTGTTTTCTATGAACTCCATGAACTTTGTGAAGAACATGACCAGGTTCATTACAAGGCCATGTTCTGGACATGGATGCTTGCCTATCACCAGAACTTTCACAGCATGATGGGCATAATTAAAAGGAAAGAGAGTGTTTCAATATTGTTTCAACATTCTTAAATGAATCATCTCGTCACCTATCAACTTCTCTGTAAATGTTTAGAATGAGAAATTGCTCTAAGGTTCAAAGTGAAAAGTAAATTTATTATCAAAGTATAAGTGTGTCACCATATACAACCCTGATTCATTTTCTTGTGGGCGTTCATCGTAAATAGAAAGAAACACAGCAGAATCAATGAAAAAACAGACACAAATGAGGATGGACGAACAACTAATGTGCAAAAGACAAGAAAAAAAGTAATAATAATAAGTAAATAACAATATCAAGAACGTGAGTCAAAGAGTCCTTGAGACTGAGTGCATAGGTTGTGGGATCAGTGTTGGAGTGAGTGCAGTTGAGTGACCTTTTCCCCTCTGCTTCAGGAGCCTGATGGTTGAGGGGTAATAATTGTTCCTGAACCTGCTGCTTTGGGGCCAAAGGCCCCTGCATCTTCTTCCTGATGGCAGCAGCAAGAAGAGAGCATGGCTTGGATGGTGAGGGCCCCTGAAGATGTCAGTTGTTTTTTCTGATTAGGCATCCTTTGACGAGATTTCACAGTGGAGCAGCAAATCAAAAACACAAGAGGTTCTACAGATGCTGGAAATCCAGAGTAACACTCACAAAATGCTGGAGGAACTCAGCAGGTCAGGCAGCACCTATGGAGGGGAATACGGGATACTTACCTCCATGGACTGGCTTTGAAAGGTACTTCTGTGTCAGCTGAAGCAATTTATGCTATTGGACCTTTCTGAGTATAAGACCATAAGACAGGAATAAAATCGGGTCATTCAGCCCATCGTATCAGCTCCACCTTTCTATCATTTCCCTCTCAGCCCCATTCTCCTGCCTACTCCCCAAGACCTTTGACATCCTAACTAATCAAGAACCTGTCAACCTCTGCTTTAATATACCCAATGACTTGGCCTCCATGATCACCTGGGGCAATGAATTCCACAGATTCATCAACTTCCTCACTTCTGTTCTCAAGGCATGTCCTTCTATCTTGAAACTGTGCCCTCTGGTCTTAGACACCCCCACTATAGGAGACATATTCTCCACATCCACTCTATCTCATTATCATCGTTATATGCCATGCTGTATGATATGGGCGATCATGGTTTTTCCATGACCATACCATTTGCTATTGTACTTGGCAAATTTTTCTGCCTAAGAGCTTTACCATTGTTTTCTTCTGGGCAGTATCCTTACAAGACAGGTGATCATGGTCATTATCAGTACACTTCAGAGTGGACAATAAAGATTTTACTTCATGAATACATTTGGGTGTATCTTATGGATTTTGGGCTGCTGATCATAAAATTCACCATGACATTTCCTTACCACGTGCCTATTTTTGAAATTGCCTGCATTTGTTATTTCAATTCATAATTCAAGTCAGAATAGCTGATGCCAAGATTAGGAAGGCATTTTTGTTGGTCCACAAATCAACAACAGGAAATTTGAAGAACTTCTAGCAAGTCCGGAGAAAATTGCATGGAAGGCATTCAAGGATGTTGTTGACAATTTTCTTGGCAACTACAGAGCACCAAACTACATGCAGGTGATTGACAACATGCTCAAGCATACAAAACCATAAAGTGCAGCATGTCACTAAAGATTTATTTTCTGCATTCCCATTTAGACGTCTTGCCTGCAAATCTTGGCACAAGCATGGTGAAAGGTTTCACCAGGACATTGCGGTCATGGGGAAATGGTATCAGGACAACTGGATTCCATCAATGCTGGCTTATTATTGTTGGACACTTCAGTGAGAAACATCAGTCACTGAGTACAAATGGAAATTATTAACGAAGTATTCTTAGCTTAGTTGAACTATTGCAAAGCATCAACAACTTTATGCAATTTAATGCATTATATTCATTAAAAGTTAATTTCTTGCTTCTCCAAATTTCTACATGATACAAGTAGTCTGAAATTATATTTGTGTTCAGCTTCAAGCAGTCTGTCATAAACAAAAAAAAGTTCTGAAGAAGCAACACTTTCAAAAACATCTGTAACCAGGACTTGTGATATGCACCAGCTGCTCATATGATCATCTACCACCTGCTCCCATGGCTCCATGTGACCCTGATCGGGGGGCTAAGCAGGCGCTACACATTGCCCAAGGGTGACCTGTAGGCTAGTGGAGGGAAGGAGCACCTTACCCCTCCTTTGCTAGAGATGCATATCCACCCTGACACCCACTCCAGGCCTGACAATATTTGATAGGTTTCAATGAGATCCTCCCCCTATTTTTCTAAACCCCAGTGAGTACAGGCCTAGAGTCATCAATGCTCCTCATATGTTAACTCTTTCATTCCCAGGATCATTCTTGTAAACCCCGAGATTCAATCCAATGCTAGCACATCCTTTCTCAGATAAGGGACCCAAAACTGCTCACAATACTCCACATGCAGTCTGGCCAATGCTTTATAAAGCCCCTCAGCATTACATTCTTACTTGTTGAACAAGTATTATAACGATCTTGTACAATATCCTCGACCAAAATTAATAAACCAGATTATTTGAACAAGGTGCCACTGCCTTTTGTGTTCGCTTGTGCGTGCAAGTGGATGTTGCATTTTGCACAGGAAGAGTGTTAGAGTCTGCATTTGGCTGTTGCTACATTTTAGGTTGTGCAAGTTCCTGTAGAAATCCAAGAATTTTGTTGTTCTCTACAGAGAGAAGTAACAATCAGTGTTCAGAAGTGGGAATGAGGAAGAGCTTGGTTATCGAGTGCATGCACAGTTGGAGAGATTCTTTACGAGATTAAGATTGCCTTCAATTGAAGAGCTGTGACCAGCAGCCAGTCCAGACATTGGATGTTTGGAGAGGAGGGAACTTCGTACAGGGTCCACTGGCCAACGATAAAAGACAGCAGTAGGTCATGGCAGCTTAATAGAGCTTTGACCAGCGACCAATTGGCACTTGGGATTGATTAGCAGGAGAAAATTAAAGGAAGGCAGGGGCAAGTGCAGTGACCATTGTCTGAGTGGACATAGTCAGAGTGGTGATCTTAAGGCTTTAGTTCTTCGAAGTTTCACTCAGAGAAAGCAAAAGAAAGAAAAGCTCAAGTTTTTTTCCATCTCTTCTTTAAATCTGCTCAGTTAGGATAGTCGAGATGCCAGGCAGGATAGCTGAATGTTCCTCTTGTGGGATGTGGGAAGGCAGGGAGACCTCCAGTGATCCTGACCACTACAGCTGTGAGCAGTGCATCCAGCTACAGCTTCTAACAAACCCCATTAAGGAGTTGGAACTGGAACCAGATGAACTCTGGATCATTCGGGCGGCTGAGGGGGTGATAGAAAAGGCATATAGAGAGGTAGTTACACCCAAGGTGCAGGACACAGGAAACTGGGTGACAGTCAGGAAGGGTAAGGAGCCAGTGCAGAGTACTCCTGTGGCCAGCACCCTCAACAACACTCTGGATACCGTTGGGGATGAATGACCTAACAGAGGAAAGTCACAGTGGTCAAGTCTCTGTCACTGAGTCTGCCCTTGAGAGTCAGAAGGGAAGGGGAGAACAGAGGTACACTGTGGTGAAAGAGGATTCATTAGTTAGGGGAACAGATAGGAGGTCTGTGGGTAAGAACAAGATTCATAGAAACACAGAAACACAGAAAACCTACAGCACAATACAGGCCCTTCGGCCCACAATGCTGTGCCAAACATGTCCCTACCTTAGAAATTACTAGGCTTACCCATAGCCATCTATTTTTCTAAGCTCCATGTACCTATCTAAATGTCTCTTAAAAGATCCTATCATATCCGCCTCCACCACCGTTGCCAGCAGCCCATTCCACGCTCTCACCACTCTGAGTAAAAAACTTATCTCCTAACATCTCCTCTGTACCTACTCCCTAGCACCTTAAATCTGTGTCCTCTTGTGGCAGCCATTTCAGCTCTGGGAAAAACCTTCTGACTATCCACATGATCAATGCCTCTCATCATCTTGTACACCTCTATCAGGTCACCTCTCATCCTCTGTCACTCCAAGGAGAAAAGGCCAAGTTCACTCAACCTATTCTCATAAGGCATGCTCCCCAATCCAGGCAACATCTTTGTAAATCTTCTCTGCACCCTTTCTATGGCTTCCACATCCTTCCTGTAGTGAGGCGACCAGAAGTATATTGCCTCCTGGGTGCCAGGGTCCCTGATATCTCACCATTTGAGTCCTCAGCATTCTTAAGTGGGAGGGCAAACAGCCAGAAGTTGTGATCCATGAAGGTACCAATGTCATGGGTAGGATGAGTGATAAGGGAGTTCAGGGAATTAGGTGCTAGGTTAAAGAGCAGGACCTCCAGGGTTGTGATCTGAGGATTGCTACCTGTGTCATGTGCTAGTGAGGCCAGAACTAGGAAGATTATACAATTTAATACATGGCTAAGGAGTTAGTGTAGGAGGGAGGACATTCAATTTTTGGATCATTGGGCTCTCTTCCAGGGAAGATGGGAGTGAACTGGAGGGGGACTAATATCCTAGCGGGAAGGTTTGTTAATGCTGCACAGTGGGGTTTATCTAGAGTTGCAGGGAGATGGGAACCAGCGTACCAGAACAGTGGAGAGATTGTGGAGGCAGATGTTGGTAAGACCTCAGACAAAGTTAGGGATTAAAAGTTTGAGCATGGTGCGACAAAATCAAAAAGGGTGAATACAGGACTGAAAGTGTTGTATCTGAATGCGTGCAGTATATGGAATAAGGTAGATGAATTTGCAGCACAGTTGTAGATTGGCAGGTATGATGTGGGCATCACTGAATCATGGTTGAAAAAAAATTGTAGCTGGGAGCTTAATGTCCAAGGATACACATTGTATCAAAAGGGCAGGAAAGAAGGCAAAGGGAGTGACATTGTTCTATTGGTAAAAAATGAAATAAAATCATTAGAAAGAAGTGACGTAGGATCAGAAGGTATTGAATCATTGTGGATAGAACTAAGGAACTGCAAGGGTAAAAAGACCCTGATGGCAGTTGTATACAGACCCACAAACAGTAGTAAGGATGTGGCCTACAAATTACAATGGGAGATGGAAAATGCATGCCAAGAGGGCAATGTTACAATGTCATGGGGGACTTAAATATGCAGGTAGATTGGGAAAATCATGTTAGTGCTGGATTCCAGGAGGGGGAATTTCTAGAGTGCCTATGAGGTGGCTTTTTAGAGCAGCTCATGGTTGAGCCCACTAGAGGAACAGCAATTTTGGATTGGGTGTTGTTCAGTGAACCAGAATTGATTAGAGAGCTTAAAGTAAAAGAACACTTAGGGAAAGTGATCATAATATGATCAAATTTAACCTGGAATTTGAGAAGGAGAAGCTAAAGTCAGATGTATCAGTATTACAAAGGGAATTACTGAGGCACGAGAGAGGATTTGGCAAGATTTGATTGGAAAAGAACACTGGGAGGGATGGCAGCAGAGCAACAATGGCTGGAATGTCCGACCTCAGTGGTTGGGAAGATGTCGGAGTCAATTATTAAAGGTGAGGTCTCAGGGTACTTGGAGGCACATGATAAAATAATCCATAGTCAGCATGGTTTCCTCAAGGGAAAATCTTGTCTGACAGTTCTGCTGGAATTTGAAGAAATAACAAGCAGGATAGACAAAGGAGAATCACATAAAATTGTTTATTTGGATTTTCAGAAGGCCTTTGACAAGGTGCCACATGAGACTGCTTAACAATCTACAAGCCCGTGGTATTACAGGGAAGATTCTAGCATGGATAAAGCAGTGGCTGCTTGGCAGGAGGCAAAGAGTGGGACGAAGGGACCCTTTTCTGGCTGGCTGCCGGTGACAAGTGGTGTTCCACAGGGAGTTTTTTTTAGTCAGAGGGTGTGAATCTGTGGAATGCTCTGCCATAGACTGTGATGGAGGCCAAGTCCATGGGTATACTTAAGGCAGAAGTTAATCATTTCCTGATCGGTCAGGGCATCAAAGGATATGGTGAGAAGGCAGATGTATGGGGTTGAGTGGGATCCGAGATCAGCCGTGATGGAATTTCAGAGCAGAATCGATGTGCTGAATGGTCTAATTCTGCATCTTATGATCTATAGGCCAGTTAGTGTGATCTCAGTGGTTGGAAGATGTTGGAGTTGGAGACGATTATGAAGGATGAAATCTCAGGGTACTTGGAGAAACATGATAAAATAGGCCATAATGAACACAGTTTCCACAAGGGAAAATCTTGCCTAACAAAGCTGTTGGAATGCTTTGAAGAAATAAAAAGCAGGATGGACAAAGGAGAATCAGTTGATGTTGTGTACGTGGATTTTCAGAAGGTTTTTTATAAGGTACTAAACATGACGCTGTAACAAGCTACAAGTCCATGGTATTACAGGAAAGATTCTAGCATGGATAAAGCAGTGGAACACACACAAAATGCTGGAGGAACTCAGCAGGCCAGGCAGCATCTAAGAAGAGAGTACGGTCAATGTTTTGGGCCAAAACTCTTTGGCAGGACATGAGTGTAATTTTTGTGTGTTGTATGGATAAAGCAGTGGCTGCTTGGCATGAGGGTAGGAGTGGAAATAAAGGGAGCCATCCTTGAGACACCAGGCAAGGTCAGTTGATCCCAAACAATTGGGTTATTGATCATTACAGAATGTCTCTCTGGTGCTTCCCTCTCCCTCCACTCTCCCTTCCCCTTTTCCCAACCATGATTCCACCCCCTCCCTGCCCTCTTCCCACTCTCAGTCCACAATAGAGACCCATATCAGAACTAGGTTTTGTCATCACTCACATATGTCATGGAATTTGTTTTTTTTTGGCAGCAGCAGTACAGTGCAATACGTAAAATTACTACAGTACTGTGCAGAAGTCTCCGGCATCCTAGATACAGTATATGTGCCTAAGACTTGCACAGGACTGTAAATGCTATTATAAACCATCTAGATGAAATTACAGAGAATTATTGCCGGGGTGTAGCATCCTGTTTTGCATTTTAAGTATATTAAAATTCACCAAGTAGCAATAGAGCCAGAAGCAAATGCTTTGGAAAGAACAGTGGATAGTAGTGATTCAGGAAATTAAATTGTGCTTTTTATTACATAGAATTCCAGTTTCTTTATCAGTGGTCAGCGAGTCATATTCTACAGAATGCCTTTCCTTCAAAGTATTAAAGAAATGCTTTTGCACCTCGTAATTAGCAGAGCTCAATCTCATTAAGGTCAGGGTTGCCAATGCCTTGATCAAAGCTTTTTATTACTGAGATTTCCTTTTTTATTAACTGGTGCTAGAAAAAACTATGTTACCCCATTCATAGTCTGGTAAGCGTGCTTGAGGATTTGAGGTGAAATTAGAAAAATTGTGGGAATCCCCGTAACTGCGCCATGGACGGTCCCAAGCCTGGCTTCAAAAGGACAAGGGTTAGGCACGGGACAAGCAACCCCATCCTGAAAAAAAACAGACCTACACAAACACCAGCAGAAGCTTCAACAACCTCATCCCTGGGGGAGGACGGACTTTTGAAGATGGGCTCCACCTAGGGATAACTTGAAAGACTGGCCAGAGGAGTCTGGCGAGCTGCGGGCAGCCTATGCCCCAGTAGGGACAGTGGGCTGAACTGAGTAATCCTTAGCCATGCAGGCAGCACGTGTGGAAAGGGAGACAGAGAGAAAGTAAAAACATTAGAACCCCAAAGCCCTCCACACTCCTCTCCCACACACAAGCAGCAGCCGAGCAACAACTCTGTCCCCCCCCAACTAAGTTCAGCAAAAAGTATCAGCATCCTCCAGCCACCAAGCAAGTAAAGTTGAAAGTCCAAAGCTCTCAAGAAAAACCATGACTTGCAGTAGAACAAAAACTAATCATTCACCCGACAATTCTACATACCACAGACTCTCTCTCTCTCCCCCCCAAATAAAGGGGCAGAGAGTGGTATCGCAATACAGTTTCAATGGTTACACCGATATCGTTAACTTCAACACTTTGGGTTGGCAATGCTTTATCTAAGTTTCATATAATTTTCAAACATCTAAAACTTCACACCAACACTCCGGACACCCTCGAGTGAATGTTAATTACCACTATCTCTTGGCTGCATTCATGCATATGCAGACATATCAAGTAAATGGGTGTTTCCTGATTTGCAAATAACCTCAGTCTGCAGCGCCAGGAAGATCATTGTTCAGAGCTGCATTTTAAATTCAATCTGCAATCCATGTTCAGATCTGCAGACTGGCTATATACCTTAAGGTATATTTGCTATATACCTTAACTCCAGAGCATACACTAACGCTGCAGATGCTGGAAATCTGGTGCCACACTTACAAAATGCTGGAGAAACTCAGTAGGTTGTAAGGCTCCAATAAGATTGTGTACTAGACTGTAAGTGTCTGGGTGTAAATACATTTTCCTCTGAAGCCCCTCACTCGTGTAAGTCTCCTACGGTCCAGAGGATGATATAGTCATAGACAACTGAAAGGTTCATTTAATCTATGGTAAAAAGATCTTGAGAGGATTGATAAAGGTAAATAACTTGCTCTCTCTATTACACATTCATCACCGTAATACAACCCTACTATTTTTTTTACCTTCTATATCGCAGTTTAGTGGCAGTCCTTTCAGTAACCTAAAAAGTTCAAAGTTGAAAGTAAATTTATTGTCAAAGTCCACGCTGGTTCAGGAGTTTGATGGCTGAGGGGTAATAACTGTTCCTGAACTTGGTGGTGTGAGTCCTGAGTCTCCTGTATCTTCCCGATGGCAGCAGCAAGAAGAGAGCATGACCTGGCTGGGGGTATCCAAACATGTTGATAGTCTTGTACAAAGCAACCCCTTGGTGCTCTAGATTGTGACTTTGAAGCATAGGGTAAAATATTTGATAGTAAGCCAAGCCACATTTTAAATCACTCCCTGTCTGTCTTTCTATTGAAATCACAAGAATACACGTTAATATAAATATTTAAGCATTCCTCAGAAACAGCACAATTTATTAACTTCCAGTGTATTGCAATTTACTAAATTGATGCTTACCCATTACGAATCATGAACGTTTTGAGAGATTAGAGCTATGCAGACAAGGTTGGTCGATCAGAGGTCAGACAGGGTCACAAATTACCACTCATTTGTTTCTGACTGAGTCTATCTCGGTCATAAATCCAGCTGCTCACAGGGAGGCCCTCGACTTAGGAGAAATGAGACTTCACCCCTTCTCTTAGTGACCACAACACCTCCACCAGTCTGATTAAAGGTGGCCCTAAACATCTCGATGTCTTCTGTCTTAGTTCCCATCCTGTTTTCCCCCTTACCGTGCCCCAAACCCAAACCAATGGTCCTTTTAAGCTGAACACATTTCCTTTGCTCTCCTTGTTCTGCTGATAATTACTGAGTCTGCTTGTACGTACAACCATTCTGATAATTCTAGATTGTTCTGGCTGCTTGCACTATTGTCTTGTAAGTTGTTGGTTGCTATTATGTTGTTGTTATGGACTGCCCTGTGATTTATGCTTGGCATCGAACCACAATCAATTTTGGTATGTATGTTTGTCTTGATTGATTGATTGATTGAGATGCAATGCAGATTAGGCCCTGCCAGCCCTTCAAGTTGTGCCTCCCAGACATCTCTGATGTAACCCTAGCCTAATCTTGAGACAATTTACAATGCTTAATTACCTATGAACCGGTACATCTTTGGTCTGCAGGAGGAAACAGAGCACCCAGAGGAAACCCATGGGGTCATGGGGAGGACGTTCAAGCTCCTTACAGACAGCAGCGGGAACGTTTCACATACTGGTTATGAGGTCATTCTGATTCTGAAACTGATTGTAGGTTGATTCAGGTTTGAATTCAATTGAATTGACTTTGTTACTTCAATCCTTCATGTACATGAGGAGTAAAAATCTTTATGTTACGTCTAAATGTCTAAATGTGCAATATGCAATTTATAGTAATTTATAATAAATAGTATGTACAACAGGACAGTCAATATAGCATAGAAATACAATTGTGTCAGTGTGAATCAGTCTGATGGCCTGGTGGAAAAAGCTGTCCCGGAGCATGTTGGTCCTGACTTTTATGCTGCGCTACCGTTTCCCGGATGATAGTGGTTGGAGCAGTTTGTGGTTGGGGTGACTCGGGACCCCAATGATCATCAGGCCCTTTTTACACACCTGTTGCTGTAAATGTCCCAAATAGTGGGAAGTTCATATCTACAGAGGAGAGGCTGTACTTGATCTGGTATTGGGAAATGAACCTGGTCAGGTGTCAGGTCTCTCAGTGGGAGAGCGTTTTGAAGATAATGATCACAATTCTATCTCTTTTACTATGGCATTGGAGGGGGATAGGAACAGACAAGTTAGGGAAACGTTTAATTGGAGTAAGAGGAACAATGAAGCTATCAGGCAGGAACGTGGAAGCATAAATTGGAAACAGATGTTCTCAGGGAAACGTACCGAAGAAATGTGGCAAATGTTCAGGGGATATTTGTGTGGGGTTCTGAGTAGGTACGTTCCAATGAGACATGGAAAGAATGGTAGGGTACAAGATCCATGGTACACAAAGGCAGTTGTAAATCTAATCAAGAAGAAAAGAAGAGCTTACGAAAGGTTCAAAAAACTAGGTATTGATATGAATCTAGAAGATTATAGGGCTAGCAGGAAGGAGCTTAAAAAGGAAATTAGGCGAGCCAGAAGGGGCCATGAGAAGGCCTTGGTGGACAGGATTAAGGAAAACCCCAAGACATTCTGTAAGTATGTGAAGAGCACGAAGATAAGACATGAGAGAATAGAACCAATCAAATGTCGCAGTGGAAAAGTGTGTATGAAACCGGAGGAAATAGCAGAGGTACTTAATTAATACTTTGCTTCAGTATTCACTACGGAAAAGGATCTTGGCGATTGTAGGGATGACTTGCAGTGGACTGAAAAGCTTGAGAATGTTGATATTAAGAAAGAGGATGTGCTGGAGCTTTTGGAAAGCATCAAGTTGGATAAGTCACCGGGACTGAATGGGACGTATCCCAGGCTACTGTGAGAAGTGAGGGAGGAGATTGCTGAGCCTCTGGTGATGATCTTTGCATCATCGATGTGGACAGGAGAGGTTCCGGAAGATTGGAGGGTTGCGGATGTTGTTCCCTTATTCGAGAAAGGGAGTAGGGATAGCCCAGGAAATTATAGACCAGTGAATCTTACTTCAGTGGTTGGTAAGTTGCTGGAGAAGATACTGAGAGGCAGGATTTATGAACATTTGGAGAGGCATAATATGATTAGGAATAGTCAGCATGGCTTTGTCAAAGGCAGGTCATGCCTTACGAGTCTGAATGAATTTTTTGAGGATGTGACTAAAGCACATTGATAAAGGTAGAGCTGTAGATGTGACGTATATGGATTTTAGCAAGGTATTTGATAAGGTACCCCATGCAAGGCTTATTGAGAAAGTAAGGAGGCATGGAATCCAAGAGTACATTGCTTTGTGGATCCGGAACTGGCTTGCCCACAGAAGGCAAAGAGTGGTTGTAGACGGGTCATATTCTGCATGGAGGCCGGTGACCAGTGGTGTGCCTCAGGGATCTGTTCTGGGACCCCTACTCTTTGTGATTTTTATAAATGACCTGGATGAGGAAGAGGAGGGATGGGTTAGTAAATTTGCTGATGACACAAAGGTTGGGGGTGTTGTGGAAAGTGTGGAGGGCTGTCAGAGGTTACAGTGGGACATTGATACGATGCAAAACTGGGCTGAGAAGTGGCAGATGGAGTTCAACCAAGATAAGTGTGAGGTGGTTCATTTTGGTAGGTCAAATATGATGGCAGAATATAGCATTAATGGTAAGACTCTTGACAGTGTGTAGGATCAGAGGGATCTTGGGGTCCGAGTCCATAGGACACTCAAAGCTGCTACGCAGGTTGACTCTGTGGTTAAGAAGGCATACGGTGCATTGGCCTTCATCAATCGTGGGATTGAGTTTAAGAGCCAAGAGGTAATGTTGCAGCTACATAGGACCCTGGTCAGACCCCACTTGGAGTACTGTGCTCAATTCTGGGCACCTCACTATAGGGAGGACGTGGAAACCATAGAGAGAGTGAAGGGGAGATTTACAAGGACGTTGCCTGGATTGGGACGCATGCCTTATGAGAATAGGTTGAGTGAACTCAACCTTTTCTCCTTGGAGCGACAGAGGATGAGACGTGCCTGATAGAGGTGTACAAGATAATGAGAGGCATTGATCATGTGGATAGTGAGAGGCTTTTCCCCAGGGCTGAAGTGGCTAGCACGAAAGGGCATAATTTTAAAGTTCTTGGAAGTAGGTACAGAGGAGATGTCAGGGGTAAGTTTTTCAAGCAGAGAGTGGTGAGTGCATGGAATGGGCTGCTGGCGGTGGTGGTGGAGGTGGAAACGATAGGGTCTTTTAAGAGATTCCTGGATGGATACATGGAGCTTAGAAAAATAGAGGGCTATGGGTAAAGCCTAGGTAGTTCTAAGGTAGGGACATGTTTGGCACAGCTTTGTGGGCCAAAGTGTCTGTATTGTGCTGTATGTTTTCTATGTTTCTATATTCCTATGTTACAGATGCATTAGGCTGTCCGCACCAGTCTCTGCGAAGCCCTGCGATTGAGGGAGGTACAGTTCCCGTACCAGGCAGTGATGCAGCCAATCAGGATGCTCTCAATTGTGCCCCTGTAGAAAGTTCTTAGGATGTGGGGGCCCTTATCAAACTTTTTCAACCGTCTGAGGTGAAAGAGGCGCTCTTGTGCTTTCCTCACCACACAGCCCATATGTACAGACCACGTAAGATCCTCGGTGATGTTTATCCTGAGGAACTTCAAGCTGTTCACCCTCTCAACCCCAGATCCATTGATGTCAATAGGGGTCAGCCTGTCTCCATTCCTCCTCTAGACCACAACCAGCTACTTTGTTATTGCGACATTGAGGGAGGGGTTGTTCTCTTGACACCACTGTGTCAGGGTGATGACTTCTTCTCTGTAGGCTGCCTTGTTATTATTTGAGATTAGGCCAAATAATTTCATTGTTAAAACAGTGGTCAGGCCTAATTAAAGTCAAAGTAAATTTATTATCAAATTACGTATACATCACCATATACTACCTTGAGATTCATTTTCTTTTAAGAATTTTATTTAAATCTACAATGTGGAATAGATCCATCTGGCCCTTTGAGCCACAGTGCCCAGCAACCCCAGACAAACCCTGATTTAACTCTAACCTATTCATGGGGTAATTTACAGTGACTAATTAACCTACCTGTTGTGACTCTGGACTGTGGGAAGAAACCGGAGCATTCGGAGAAAACTCACACATTTCACAGGGAGGGCATACAGAGACTCCTTACCGGAATTTAGGACTCCAGTGCCGGAATTGAAGTCCGAACTCCGGAATCCCAAGTTGTAATAGCGTCACGCTATCCAATACACTACCGCAGCACCTAAGAAATTGTAAATGTTTATTTTCCTGTCTATTCTTGCAGGCCTATACAGGAACCTAAAAAAAACTATAGAAATCATGAAAATCTATACAAAACAAAGACTAACAAACAACTGATGTTCAAAAGACAAACTGCAAATACAAATAAATAAATAAATAAACAAACAATACTGAGAACGTGAGTTATAAGGTCCTTGAAAGTAGGTCCATAGGTTGTGGAATCAGTTCAGAGTTAGACTGAGTGAAGTTATCCACTCCGGTTCAGACACCTGATGGTTAATGGTAATAACCATCTGGAAAGGAATGGATCCATCAGGCAGACGCAACATGGATTCAGCAAAGGCAGGTCCTGTTTGACAAACTTACTGGAGCTCTTTGAGGATATAACGAGCGCAATGGATAGGTGGGAACAGATGGACATTATTTACTTGGATTTCCAGAAGGCGTTCAATAAGGTGCCACATAAAAGACTAATCCATAAGATAAGGATGTATAGAGTTGGGGGTGATGTACTAGCATGGATGGAGGATTGGTTAATAGATCAATAGAAAGCAGAGAGTTGGTATACATGGGTGTTACTCTGGTTGGCAATCAGTGGTGAGCAGTGTGCTGGAGGGGTCGGTGCTGGGCCCACAACTGTTCACGGTATACATTAACAATCTGGAAGAGGGGACCGAGTGTAGTGTATCTAAGTTTGCTGATGGAAAACCAAATTATGCAGAAGATACGGAGAGTCTGCAGAGGGATGTAGACAGGTTAAGTGAGTGAGCAAGGGCCTGGCAGATGGAATACAATGTTGGTAAATGCGAGATCATCCACTTTGGAAGGAAAAATAAAAGAGCAGATTATTATTTAAATAGTAAAAATTTGCAGCATGCTGCTGTGCAGAGGGATTTGGCAGTGCTTGTGCATGG
Source organism: Mobula hypostoma (assembly GCF_963921235.1). NCBI lineage: Eukaryota > Metazoa > Chordata > Chondrichthyes > Myliobatiformes > Myliobatidae > Mobula > Mobula hypostoma. Next base: position 171,338,345 of record NC_086098.1, on the reverse strand, counting down.
ATCACAAAAGGTTGGTTTGCAGGTGCTGCAAGCTATGAAGAAGGCAAATGGGATGTTGTCCTTCGTTACTACAGGGACTGAATTTAAGAGCAGGGAGGTTATGCTGCAACAGTACAGGGTACTGGTGAGGCCGCACTTGGAGTACTGCATGAAGTTCTCGTCTCCTTACTTTAGAAAGGATGTACTGGCTTTGGAGGTGGTGCAGAGGAGGTTCACCAGGCTGATTCCAGAGATCAGGGGTGTAGACTATGAGGAGAGATTGAGTTGTCTGGGACTATACTCACTGGAATTCAGAAGAATGCAAAGAGATCTTATAGAAACATATGACATGGTGAAAGGGATAGATGAGATAAAGGCAGGAAAGTTGATTCCACTGGTAGGTGGAGACTAGTTCTCGGGCACATAGGCTCAAGATTCAGGGGAGTAGATTTAGGAAGGAGATGAGGAGGAACTACTTTTCCCAGAGGGTGGTGAATCTGTGGAATCCTCTGCCCAGTGAAGTAGTGGAGGCTACCTCAGATATATTTCAGATGAGGTCAGATAGATTTTTGCATAGAAAGGGAATTAAGGATTATGGAGAAAAGGCAAGGAGGTGGAGATGAGTCCATGGCCAGATCAGCCATGATCCGGCGGAGCAGGCTTGACTGGCCAGATGGTCTATTCCTGTTCCTATTTCTTACATTCTTATGTTCTTACAACCGTTCTTGAACTTGGTGGTGTGGGACCAAAGACTTTTGTATCTCCTACCCAATGGTAGAAACGAGAAGAGAATATGGCCAGGACACTGGGGGTCTTTGATGACAGATGCTGCTTCCTTGTGGTATTACTCCATGTAAATGTGCTCAATGGTGGTGAGGGCTTTGCCTCTGATGGACTGGGCTGTACCCACCACTTCCTGTAGACCTTACAGTTCCTGGTCATCGGCGTTTCCATACCAGGCCATGATCCAACCAGTCAGGGATTCTCTCCACTGTGCACCTTGAGAAGTTTGTCAAAGTTTTAGATGGCATGCCAAGTCAATGCAAACTGAAAGAAAGTAGAGGTGCTCTCCTGTTTTCCTGGTGATGATGTACACGTGCAAGTCACAGGACGGGTTTTCTGATGTGACAATGCCGAGGAATTTACAGTTACTGATGCTTTGTGTCTGTGATGCTGTTACAACACACACAAGTTGCTAGAGGAGTTCAGCAAGTCAGGCAGCATCTATGGAGGGGTGTAACCAGTTGATGTTTTGGGTTGACATCCTTCATCAGGACTGGGAAGGAAGGTGGAAGACATGTTTTTCATTGCACCTGAAACTTGTGCATGTGACAATAAACTCAACTTTGACTTTGTCTTTGATTTCACACACTGTGGCACCCTCTGGTGATCAGGATCAACCATGGATGTTGCATCCCAGCTGATTATGTGATACGCAAGCCAGGGCAATGCAATATGGAGAGCAAGCTGTTGCAATGTAGCCAACTTCCCCTCTCCACACAGCCGATGAATCCAATGGAATGGCAGAGACCGAAACGGTTTAGTACCAGGAGTTACCAATCAGCATTGAACTCAACAGAGGACTGCTTTAGGGACTCCAGCTCCAGAATCTTCCTCGGAGTTTACTCCCGAAGCCTTCCCCATGAGTGAGTATAGCTAAGGGAGCAGAGGTTTGAGATCAGAGTTTTCCTTCTCCTAGAAGGGCTGCCAACCACGGCTGATGAGCCCCCATCTGCCCAAAGCGACTGGTTTTAAGGTGCCAGTAACCCGCCTTTGCCCCTTCTCCTGTCAGTAGAAATGGTTCTTCCAGGCTCAGTAGCTAAAGTACAGGTGAAGGCCAGGAACTGGAATTGGTTGTCAGAGCAACACACATAAAATGCTGGAGGAACCCAGCAGGCCAGGCAGCATTTATGGAAAAGAGTACAGTTGACATTTCGGCCCGAAACTGGCCTGCAGAGTTCCTCCAGCATTTTGTGGGTGTTGCTCGGATTTCCAGCATCTGCAGATTTTCTCTTGCTTGTGATTGATTGCCAGAGGCTATTTAAGAAGCACACCATTGGGAGCATTTCATAGTTTGTGGGAGCTTATCCTCACTACCACCTCCGTGGCTATAACAACGTTAAGGAACCTTTTCACACACAGAGCCTACTAATATAAGTCTGGAAAACTCAACCACTAAGTCAACAGCAATAACTTGCATTTATGTAGCACTGGTATTGGTAATCCTTTATTTTTGTCATGCGGACTGCAATGCAATGAGAAGCTTTTACTTGTGTGACATATAAGACAGATCACTCCATGCAGAATCACATTTATTATCACTGACAGACTCAGTGGCCGCTTCATTCGGTACCTCCTGCACCTAATAAAGCAGCCGCTGAGTGTATGTTCGTGGTCTTCTGCTGCTGTGGCCCCTCCACTTCAAGGTTTGACATGTTGCGTATTCACACCACTATTGTAGCACGTAGTTATTTGAGTTATTGACATCTTCTTGTCACCTTGAACTACTCTGGCCATTCTCCTCTGACTTCTCTCATTAACAAGGTATTTTTGCCCACAGAGCTGCTGCTCACTGGATGTTTTTTATATCTTTCGCACCATTCCCTGTAACCTCTAGAGCAGGGGTTCCTAACCTGGGGTCCATGGACCTCCTGCTTAATGGCATTGGTTCATAGCATTAAAAAGGTTCGGAACCCCTGCTGTGGAGACTTGTGTGTGAAAACTACAGGAAATCCGAAGTTTCTGAGATACTGAAACCAACCCTATGCACACACGCGGGTGGGCTGTGAAATAGGTCCGGCAATCGCACTCGTGAGTATGCACATTCCATCTAACTAGTTTCATTATGGTGGTACTTACCTCCCTTCTTTACGTCCCAGTCCTGTCGAGACTTGACCGAAAGCACAGCAGTTTTTCTGCTTCCTGCTCACTCTTGTCCTTGTCCAGGAAAGAGCAGTACCATTTTGATTGACTTTGAAAAGGAGCGGTATTGATTTAGTTGTTGTTTCCAGTTGGAGCGTTGGCATTTAAGTTTCAGTTTGAGAGTTTTAGTTTATGGCCCTGTTGGTACAGCATTTATTGTTTTCTTTGCCTTTAAATTCTGCAACAGTTGTCATTAAAATAAGTGAACTGTTGATTCACGTTCGTCTCTCTTCCTCTCCCAGCAGCCGGGCTATATCCAAACGTGTTGACACCTCCACTTGTACTGTAATTCTGCAGAGCTGCTGTGCAGGGAGTTCCACACTTTTGATCAAGCTATCAAGAAGGAATTGAGGTGGATTTCCAAATCAAGGTGGTAGGTAACTTGGAGAGAATCTTTAAGGAGTTTAAATGCTTTGGAGGTGGTGCAGAAGTGATTTACCAGGGTGCTGCCTGGTTTAGAAGGCATGCGCTATCATGAGAAGCTGGATAAACTTGTGTTTTCTCTGGAGCACTGGAGGCTGAGGGGAGATCTGATAGAGGTTTACAAGATTAGGAGAGGTATAGATGAAGTAGAAAGGGAGTATCTATTTCCCAGGGTTGAAATGTCTAATACAAAAGGGTATGCATTAAAGGTGAGAGGGGGTAGGTTCAAATGGGATGTGAGGGGTAAGTTCTTCACTCAAAGAGTGGTAGATGCCTGGAATGCGCTGCCTGGTCTGCTGGTAGAGGCAAATATATTAGAGGCTTTTACCAGACGCTTGGATAGGCAATGTATGTACCTATCCAATAGGTATATGGGCATGGAGGGATATGGACATGGAGTAGGTATGGGTAGGGATATGGACATGGAGTAGGTATAGGTAGGGATATGGACATGGAGTAAGTAGAGGGAGGGATAGGGACATGGAGTAGGATGGATATGGACACATTGTAGGTAGAGGGAGGAAAATGGACATGGTGTAGGTAGAGGGAGGAATATGGACATGGAGTAGGTAGAGGGAGGGATAGGGACATGATGTATGTAGAGGGAGGGATATGGACATGGAGTAGGTAGAGGGAGGGATAGGGACATGATGTAGGTAGAGGGAGGGATATGGACATGGAGTAGGTAGAGGGAGGGATAGGGACATGATGTAGGTAGAGGGAGGGATATAGATATGGTGTAGGATGGATATGGACATGGTGTAGGTAGAGGGAGGGATATGGACATGGTGTAGGTAGAGGGAGGGATATGGACATGGAGTAGGTAGATGGAGGGATAGGGACATGATGTAGGTAGAGGGAGGGATATAGCTATGGTGTAGGATGGATATGTACATGGTGTAGGTAGAGGGAGGGATATGGACATGGTGTAGGTAGAGGGAGGGATATGGACATGGAGTAAGTAGAGGGAGAGATATGGACATGGAGTAGGTATAGGGAGGGATATGGACATGGAGTAAGTAGAGGGAAGGATATGGACATGGAGTAGGTATAGGGAGGGATATGGACATGGAGTAAGTAGAGGGAGGGATATAGACATGGAGTAGGTTGAGGGAGGGATAGGGACATGGTGTAGGTAGAGGGAGGGATAGGGACAGGGAGTAAGTAGAGGGAGGGATATGGATATGGAGTAGGTAGAGGGAGGGATAGGGACATGATGTAGGTAGAGGGAGGGATATAGACATGGTGTAGGATGGATATGGACACGGTGTAGGTAGAGGGAGGGATATGGACATAGTGTAGGTGGAGGGAGGGATATGGACATGGAGTAAGTAGAGGGAGGGATATGGACATGGAGTAGGTAGAGGGAGGGATATGGACATGGAGTAGGTATAGGGAGGGATATGGACATGGAGTAAGTATAGGGAGGGATATAGACATGGTGTAGGATGGATATGGACATGGAGTAAGTAGAGGGAGGGATATGGACATGGAGTAGGTTTAGGGAGGGATATGGACATGGAGTAGGTATAGGGAGGGATATGGACATGGAGTAAGTAGAGGGAGGGATATAGACATGGAGTAGGTTGAGGGAGGGATAGGGACATGGTGTAGGTAGAGGGAGGGATAGGGACAGGGAGTAAGTAGAGGGAGGGATATGGATATGGAGTAGGTAGAGGGAGGGATAGGGACATGATGTAGGTAGAGGGAGGGATATAGACATGGTGTAGGATGGATATGGACATGGTGTAGGTAGAGGGAGGGATATGGACATGGTGTAGGTATAGGGAGGGATATGGATATGGAGTAAGTAGAGGGAGGGATATAGACATGGAGTAGGTTGAGGGAGGGATAGGGACATGGTGTAGGTAGAGGGAGGGATAGGGACAGGGAGTAAGTAGAGGGAGGGATATGGATATGGAGTAGGTAGAGGGAGGGATAGGGACATGATGTAGGTAGAGGGAGGGATATAGACATGGTGTAGGATGGATATGGACATGGTGTAGGTAGAGGGAGGGATATGGACATGGTGTAGGTAGAGGGAGGGATATGGACATGGAGTAAGTAGAGGGAGGGATATGGACATGGAGTAGGTATAGGGAGGGATATGGACATGGAGTAAGTAGAGGGAGGGATATGGACATGGAGTAAGTAGAGGGAGGGATATGGACATGGAGTAGGTAGAGGGAGGGATATGGACATGGAGTAGGTAGAGGGAGGGATATGGACATGGAGTAGGTAGAGGGAGGGATAGGGACATGGTGTAGGTAGAGGGAGGGATATGGACATGGAGTAGGTAGAGGGAGGGATATAGACATGGTGTAGGATGGATATGGACACGGTGTAGGTAGAGGGAGGGATATGGACATGGAGTAAGTAGAGGGAGGGATATGGACATGGAGTAGGTATAGGGAGGGATATGGACATGGAGTAAGTAGAGGGAGGGATATGGACATGGAGTAGGTAGAGGGAGGGATATGGACATGGAGTAGGTAGAGGGAGGGATATGGATATGGAGTAGGTAGAGGGAGGGATAGGGACATGATGTAGGTAGAGGGAGGGATATAGACATGGTGTAGGATGGATATGGACACGGTGTAGGTAGAGGGAGGGATATGGACATGGTGTAGGTAGAGGGAGGGATATGGACATGGAGTAAGTAGAGGGAGGGATATGGACATGGTGTAGGTAGAGGGAGGGATATGGACATGGAGTAAGTAGAGGGAGGGATATGGACATGGAGTAGGTATAGGGAGGGATATGGACATGGAGTAAGTAGAGGGAGGGATATGGACATGGAGTAAGTATAGGGAGGGATATAGACATGGTGTAGGATGGATATATGGACATGGTGTAGGTAGAGGGAGGGATATGGACATGGAGTAGGTAGAGGGAGGGATATGGACATGGAGTAGGTAGAGGGAGGGATATGGACATGGAGTAGGTAGAGGGAGGGATATGGACATGGAGTAAGTAGAGGGAGGGATATGGACATGGAGTAGGTAGAGGGAGGGATATGGACATGGAGTAGGTAGAGGGAGGGATATGGATATGGAGTAGGTAGAGGGAGGGATAGGGACATGATGTAGGTAGAGGGAGGGATATAGACATGGTGTAGGATGGATATGGACACGGTGTAGGTAGAGGGAGGGATATGGACATGGTGTAGGTAGAGGGAGGGATATGGACATGGAGTAAGTAGAGGGAGGGATATGGACATGGAGTAGGTATAGGGAGGGATATGGACATGGAGTAAGTAGAGGGAGGGATATGGACATGGAGTAAGTATAGGGAGGGATATAGACATGGTGTAGGATGGATATGGACATGGTGTAGGTAGAGGGAGGGATATGGACATGGAGTAGGTAGAGGGAGGGATATGGTCATGGAGTAGGTATAGGGAGGGATATGGACATGGAGTAAGTAGAGGGAGGGATATGGACATGGAGTAGGTAGAGGGAGGGATATGGACATGGAGTAGGTAGAGGGAGGGATAGGGACATGGTGTAGGTAGAGGGAGGGATATGGACATGGAGTAGGTAGAGGGAGGGATATAGACATGGTGTAGGATGGATATGGACACGGTGTAGGTAGAGGGAGGGATATGGACATGGAGTAAGTAGAAAGGGGGATAGGGACATGGTGTAGGACGGATATGGACACGGTGTAGGTAGAGGGAGGGATATGGACATGGTGTAGGTAGAGGGAGGGATATGGACATGGAGTAAGTAGAGGAAGGGATATGGACATGGAGTAGGTAGAGGGAGGGATAGGGACATGATGTAGGTAGAGGGAGGGATATGGACATGGTGTAGGTAGAGGGAGGGATATGGACATGGAGTAAGTAGAGGGAGGGATAGGGACATGGAGTAGGTATAGGGAGGGATATGGACATGGAGTAGGTATAGGGAGGGATATGGACATGGAGTAAGTAGAGGGAGGGATATGGACATGGAGTAGGTAGAGGGAGGGATATGGACATGGAGTAGGTAGAGGGAGGGATAGGGACATGGAGTAAGTAGAGGGAGGGATATGGACATGGAGTAGGTAGAGGGAGGGATATGGACATGGAGTAGGTAGAGGGAGGGATAGGGACATGGTGTAGGTAGAGGGAGGGATATGGACATGGAGTAGGTAGAGGGAGGGATATAGACATTGTGTAGGACGGATATGGACACGGTGTAGGTAGAGGGAGGGATAGGGACATGGTGTAGGTAGAGGGAGGGATGGACATGGAGTAAATAGAGGGAGGGATATGGACATGGAGTAGGTAGAGGGAGGGATAGGGACATGATGTAGGGAGAGGGAGGGATATAGACATGGTGTAGGTAGAGGGAGGGATATGGACATGGTGTAGGTAGAGGGAGGGATATGGACATGGAGTAGGTATAGGGAGGGATATGGACATGGAGTAAGTAGAGGGAGGGATATGGACATGGAGTAGGTATAGGGAGGGATATGGACATGGAGTAAGTAGAGGGAGGGATATGGACATGGAGTAGGTAGAGGGAGGGATATGGACATGGAGTAGGTAGAGGGAGGGATATAGACATGGTGTAGGATGGATTTGGACACGGTGTAGGTAGAGGGAGGGATATGGACATGGAGTAAGTAGAAAGGGGGATAGGGACATGATGTAGGACGGATATGGACACGGTGTAGGTAGAGGGAGAGATAGGGACATGGTGTAGGTATAGGGAGGGATATGGACATGGAGTAAGTAGAGGGAGGGATATAGACATGGAGTAGGTAGGAAGCATTAACATTTGGGTGTTTTTGATTTGCGTTTCCGTACATCCTTGTGGGCGGATGGCCCTGTTCCTGTGCTGTGTTGTTCTGTGTTATATGATATTACTGTTGATTTGCTCTCTCTGATCTTCTAGGTTACAGGGTTGGGGGTAATGAATTATTTTTGTTTCCTGCTTCAGAAAAACCTTTTTAACCTCAGCCTGTTTGTATCTATAAACCAACTTCAAACTGGGAAACATTCTGTGGTGCTACACAGAGACATGATCTGTAGAGGTAAAAGTATGACGTGTGTCAGAGTATCCTTGGTAATGTTGGATTGGAAGGTGTTGTACTATTGAATGTATCATACAGATGCATGTAGCTCAATGAACCAGCGTTCCTCTGGGGCCAAGGTGTAAAATGCAGAACCGAAGGTCACAAACAGCATGTATAATTACGATGGCACAAATCAAAGACTCAAAGTACATTTATTATCAAAGTATGTATACAGAATACAACTCTGAGGTTCGTCTTCCCAAAAACAGCCACGAAACAAAGAAACACCTTGGAACCCCTTCAAGAAAACTTCCATAACCCTCTCACTGTCGGCTTGAAATGAGTTAGCTATAAATACATGCAACATAACTCTACCATGCATGGGGTATAACAATGAAAAGACCATTCCCAATAACTAAACACCTTTAGGGTAAACATGATTCGTGTAAGTGCAAACAGAACAGGCTGAACGTTCCTTTAATGGAAAATGAGGGTATGACTTGTATGAACACAGATACACCCATGCAAACGTGCTGTTCACCAGGAAACAATAAGTTAACTCACACCAGTATAAACTCGGATGGAAATTACATTGACAAAATATTTTAAGCAAATAAAGGAAAAGGACCCATTAAATATATATGTCTACAGTGTGCACATTCTAGTTGGATCTCATCAATCCAGTTTACTTCACTTAGTTTCCTCACAGTACCAAACAATTCTGCCTGAAAACACAATCCAAGCAAAACATAAATATCCATGCAATATCCAAGGACAAGGTGTTGAACATTCCCCAAGGTGGTGTGATAACTAGTTAATTAAAAGTTATCTGTATGTTCTCCGTGAGAACAAATACTGCGTGAAGATTTTCCAGCAGCAGTATCTGCCCTTCCTAGTGAGCTCACGTCAACGTTTCACCATGTTTTTCACTTTTGTTTTCCATCTGTCTCTATTCATCATCTTTCTCCTTCTCCTTCTTCCAAAACTCTCTAGAAAATGGCTACCCCCGATCCCTCCAGAATGTTTCAGGGCATCTTATTGACCAAAAGTTAACAAGACAATTCCTATTGGCTAATTTAACAAGCCTAACCTATCAATCCACTGAATTACTCGATTGTATAATATAATTAAAGAAACACATTGCATCTTGAGAAAATCTGCAGATAATAAAATACCCAACAGCATAATTGTATTAGTAAAATACAGTTAAACCACGGGTATTTCACATCAAATACCCAACACAAACAAAAAAAGGACAAATCATGCAAACAGGAAAAAAACGAGTGAGAAAGACAGAATATATCACATCAACCTACATTAAAACAGTCTAGGAATGTCCAATTTGGTTCAGTTCAATTCAGTTTAGCGCTGTGTTGTTTGTTGACTGCAGACCGCAGTGCCAGTACGCCTGATCACAATTGCACCAAATAGCAATAAAAAAGTAGTAACCAGAAATACATACAGTATACCATGAACTAGAGTCCAATCCCCAAAATGTATTGATTAAACCTTGCCTAAGGTCTAAGACTCTGGCATCATTCTCCAGCCACCGCAAGAATCAGCTCCCCCACTGGTAGTCTCACCAACGAATCAATGACCCACACTTACAGTATTTTATATTACCAGAATCCAACAAGGTCTTGCAATCACAAGAAAAACATTTAAGACACATGTTGTAACGTTGCCTGGAGTAATATTTTTTCCCAAAGAACTGTTTTCTGCTCTGCAATTAGTCATTTAAGATGGGATAAATATGCACAGTAATCTTCAACTTAATCCTATCCTGCTTTCAGTAACGTGCGATAAAAAGGAATAATTCAATTTCTGTGTGATGCTGAATTGCCATGGCAACGGGATTTTAAATTAACTCCTGAAAACTCAGTGGGTAATACTCCATGATGAGGCTTTAATTTAGTTAATAAAAATAATTGTATTGAAATTAGGTAGTAATATTGTAACTAAGCAAAAGCACGTTTTAATATTTCAGTCCAAAAGATCTCTCTGAAGAAGAGGTCCTTTGATAAATAACAAGCAATCTGCTGATAGAACTCAGTGTGCCAAGCAGCATCTGTGAGAGGAAAGGAATTGTTGATGTTTTGGGTCAAACTCTTGCTATACCTATATACACTATATAGGATTTTGGGCTGATATCCTATGAACCTCCATAAGTACATCTGCTCTCACTCACTTTCCAGTCAGGCAGAACTGCGATAAAGCACTTCTCATCCTAATCTTTCATCCTCTCACCCAATCAGCCTCTACATGCAACATATCATTCTTTATTCCAACTTCTGCAGTCTCCTTGGACTCCCTTAATGGGATTTACTGTCTGCAGTACACACACACACACAAAATTCTGAAAGAACTCAGCAGGTCAGACAGCACCTATGGAGAGGAATAGAGAGTCAACGTTTCAGGCAGAGACCCTTCATCGGGACTGTACTTTTTAAATCTACCTCCCTCACTGCATTCACAAAGCATTCTGATTTGAATTTCCTTTGATTGTTTCAAATTTTCTTACGCAGAGAAGGACCCTTTCAACCCACTGGGTCTCTGCATACTACATTAATATATGCTATATCCACTCAGAGGCCACCTTACTAGGCACCCCTGTACACCTGCTCGTTAATCAGCCAATCATGTGGCAGCAACTCAACATATTAAAGCATGCAGACATGGTCAAGAGGTTCAGTTATTCAGACCAAACATCCAAATGGGGAAGAAATGTGATCTAAATGACTTTGACCATGGAATGATTATTGGTGCCAGGCAGGGTGATTTGAGTATCTCAGAAACTGGTGGTCTCCAGGGATTTTCACGCACAATGGTCTCTAGAGCTTTCAGGAATGGTGCAAGGAACAAAAAAACACCCTGTGACCAGCGATCCTGTGAATGAAAATGCCTTGTTAATAAGAGAGGTCAGAGGAGAATGGCCAAACTAGTTCAAGTTGACAGGAATGTGACAGTAATTCAAGTAATCACACATTATAATAGTGGTGTGCAGAAGAGCATCTCTGAATGCACGTTGAACCTTGAAGTAGATGGGCTACAACAGCAGGAGACCATGAACATACACTCAGTGGCCACTTATTAGGTGCAGGAGATTTCTAATGAAGTGCCCAGAGTGTATGCTATACAGTATATTCTTATTGTAATTTATAGTATATTTCATGTGTTGCACTGTACTGCTGCTGCTAAACATGATAATGATTTTGATCCTATGAGATTTTATAAAGCACTGGTAAGGTCTCAGTTTGACTACTGTGAGCAGTTTCAGGTCCCTTATGTTAGAAAGGATGTGCTGAGACGAGAGAGTGTTCAAAGGAGGTTCATGAAAATGATTCCAGGTAGGGACAGATTGTTATATGAAGAGCATTTGATGCCTTTGGTCCTGTATTCACTAGAATTCAGAATAGAGGGGTGTCCCTTTAGAACGGAGACCAGGAGGAATTTCTTTGGCCAGACAGTGGTGAATTTGTGGAATTCTTTGCCACAGGCAACTGTGGAGTCCAAGTGTTTATGTATATTTAAGGCAGAGGTTGATAGATTCTTGAGTGGTCAGGGCATGAAGGAATACAGGGAGAAAGCAGGAGCTTGGGGCTGAGAGGAAAATTGGATCAGCCGCGATGAAATGGCAGAGCGGACGCAATGGGCCAAATGGCCTAATTCTGCTCCTATATGTTATGGTCTTAAGACCATCAGGTTCAAATTCTCTAGGATGGCAGAGGTGATTTTTGAGGTAATATATCTAAGCCGTACACACAGATTCTCCACACTGGTTAACAACACACATCAATGTGATTAAGTTTAATGTCTGGCTTCATGTAATTTTTCTAAATATTTTAATTAAAAAGCATATAATGATTTTCTGATAGAGACATTACATCTTTGTGTTCACTGTTGCCTCGAGAACATCGTGGCTAATGATTGTATATTCCTAGAACTGATGTACTTTGGTGCCAGAAGGAGCTAATCAGCTTCACAAGTCTTCCCAGTGCCATTAATTTACATGAAACTGCCCACACTCTGGGTGCAAGGGTGTTAAAGTGAAACAGCTGCTGCCAAATCAACGCCTATGACTTCATCTGGTGTGAAAACTTCAGCACAGCAGAGAAAGATATTGAGGTTAATAATCTGGGAGAAAGGGAAGGAGGTGAATTGCTTTTTCTTTTCAATCGTCTCCATCTGCCTCATTACAGGATCCATCAACTGCACAAGTCAGGGGTGCGATGTAACACTTTCTGTTTGACTGGATAAGTGCACTACGACTCTCAAGAAACTTGCCACTACAAAGATGATGGATGCTGCCACCTCCATCATAGACACTAGTCTCCCCAGCACCGAGGACATCTTCAAGGAGCAATGCCCCAAAAATGTGGCGTCCATTATTAAGGACCCCCCTGTCATCCAAGACATGCCCTCTTCTCATTGCTACAATCAAGGAGGATGCACAGGAGCCTGAAGGCACACACTCAACATTTCAGGAAATATATATATATTTACTATTGTAATTTACAGTTTTTTTATTATTATGTATTGCAATGTACTGCTACTGCAAAACAATAAATTTCATGACACGTGCCGGTGATATTAAACGTGATTCTGATTCTGATTCCCTTCCCAATTGTTTTGGCAAGTGTTGGACACTTAAATCTACCTCTATAGAGCACAATAGCACAGAAATAGGCCATTCGGCCCATCTGATCCATGTTGAGCCGTTATTCAGCCTCGTCCCATCGACCAACACCTGGACTATAGCCCACCATACCCCTCCCATCCCATGTACTTACACAAACTGCTCATAAAAGTTAAAATTTAACCCAGATCTACAACTGAAATTAATTCTGTTATTGCCATGATCTCATTTCTTCTTGCACTACTTTGGATTTGCACTATATTCTTTGCACCATTCTGTTCTTTTGCACTGTTGTCGTTATATTTATGTTTGTATTTGTTATTACTGTGAGCACTGTTTGCTCTTTGAGCTTCACATCAGCAAGGAATGTCTTTGCAACTTCATACATAAGCGGTGGGGAGCTGTGTGCCCTCGGTCGTAGCGAGCGCTGTGTGCCCTCGGTCGTAGCGAGCGCTATGTGCCCTCGGTCGTAGCGAGCGCTGTGTGCCCTCGGTCGTAGCGAGTGCTGTGTGCCCTCGGTCGTAGTGTGTGCTGTGTGCCCTCGGTCGTAGCAAGCGTTGTGTGCCCTCGGTCGTAGTGAGTGCCTGTTTGCTGCCCTCCTGGAGGGAGGCGTAGGAGCCGGTGCACACTACCGGAGAGCTGGAGAGAGGCGTAGGAGCCGGTGCACACTACCAGAGAGCTGGAGAGAGGCTTAGGAGCCGGTGCACACTACCGGAGAGCTGGAGGGAGGCGTAGGAGCCGGTGCACACTACCGGAGAGCTGGAGGGAGGCGTAGGAGCCGGTGCACACTACCGGAGAGCTGGAGGGAGGCGTAGGAGCCGGTGCACACTACCGGAGAGCTGGAGAGAGGCGTAGGAGCCGGTGCACACTACCAGAGAGCTGGAGAGAGGCTTAGGAGCCGGTGCACACTACCGGAGAGCTGGAGGGAGGCGTAGGAGCCGGTGCACACTACCGGAGAGCTGGAGAGAGGCGTAGGAGCCGGTGCACACTACCGGAGAGCTGGAGGGAGGCGTAGAAGCCGGTGCACACTACCGGAGAGCTGGAGGGAGGCGTAGGAGCCGGTGCACACTACTGGAGAGCTGGAGAGAGGCGTAGGAGCCGGTGCACACTACCGGAGAGCTGGAGGGAGGCGTAGGAGCCGGTGCACACTGCCGGAGAGCTGGAGAGAGGCGTAGGAGCCGGTGCACACTACCGGAGTGCTGGAGAGAGGCGTAGGAGCCGGTGCACACTGCCGGAGAGCTGGAGGGAGGCGTAGGAGCCGGTGCACACTACCGGAGAGCTGGAGAGAGGCGTAGGAGCCGGTGCACACTACCGGAGAGCTGGAGGGAGGCGTAGGAGCCGGTGCACACTACCGGAGAGCTGGAGGGAGGCGTAGGAGCCGGTGCACACTACCGGAGAGCTGGAGAGAGGCGTAGGAGCCGGTGCACACTACCGGAGAGCTGGAGGGAGGCGTAGGAGCCGGTGCACACTGCCGGAGAGCTGGAGAGAGGTGTAGGAGCCGGTGCACACTACCGGAGTGCTGGAGAGAGGCGTAGGAGCCGGTGCACACTGCCGGAGAGCTGGAGGGAGGCGTAGGAGCCGGTGCACACTACCGGAGAGCTGGAGGGAGGCGTAGGAGCCAGTGCACACTACCGGAGAGCTGGAGAGAGGCGTAGGAGCCGGTGAACACTACCGGAGAGCTGGAGAGAGGCGTAGGAGCCGGTGCACACTACCAGAGAGCTGGAGAGAGGCTTAGGAGCCGGTGCACACTACCGGAGAGCTGGAGAGAGGCGTGGGAGCCGGTGCACACTACCGGAGAGCTGGAGAGAGGCGTAGGAGCCGGTGCACACTACCGGAGAGCTGGAGGGAGGCGTTGGAGCCGGTGCACACTACCGGAGAGCTGGAGGGAGGCGTTGGAGCCGGTGCACACTACCGGAGAACTGGAGAGAGGCGTAGGAGCCGGTGCACACTACCGGAGAGCTGGAGAGAGGCGTAGGAGCCGGTGCACACTACCGGAGAGCTGGAGAGAGGCGTAGGAGCCGGTGCACACTACCGGAGAGCTGGAGAGAGGCGTAGGAGCCGGTGCACACTACCGGAGAGCTGGAGGGAGGCGTTGGAGCCGGTGCACACTACCGGAGAGCTGGAGAGAGGCGTAGGAGCCGGTGCACACTACCGGAGAGCTGGAGAGAGGCATAGGAGCCGGTGCACACTACCAGAGAGCTGGAGAGAGGCGTAGGAGCCGGTGCACACTACCGGAGAGCTGGAGAGAGGCGTAGGAGCCGGTGCACACTACCGGAGAGCTGGAGGTGGTGTGGTATGGCATCCATACTGGAGTTGGTTCTGCTCTCCAGTGTTCACTCAGCAGAAGACAAAATGTATTGTGTTTGACTGCAAACTGCAGGGACTTGGACTATATTTTTTTGTGTGCAACTGTATTTTAATGATATCTTATAGGTCCTATATGTCACATGGGGGTGCTGGGAACGGACCCAAATGCAAGACACAGACACTGAAGTACAAGGAACAGGACTTGACTAGAGTAGGGACGTGACAGGTTTCAGTTTAGGAGCAGGGACAAGAACGCAGACTTGGGCTATGGAAAGCGGGACCAGGACTAGGAACCATGGACTAGGAGACAAGGCTTGGACTCCGAGCCCGAGACTGGACAAGGACCCAGAACCTGGGTCTTGCCTCAGGCTCAGGCTCGGACCCCAGAACCAGGCAAGGACATGACATGGCTTCAGGACAGGACGTGGCTGGGGTCTAGAGGCCTGAGCTTGGAGACAGGCTGGGGTCTTAGCTCTTGAGGCTTGAGGCTGGGGTCTTGGGTCTTGAGCTTGGCTTGGGATCCTCGAGGCTTGGGGTCTTGGGTCTTGAGCTTGGCTTGGGATCCTCGAGGCTTGGGGTCTTGGGTCTTGAGCTTGGCTTGGGATCCTCGAGGCTTGGGTTCCTGAGTCTTGAGCTTGGCTGCGGGATCCTCAAAGCTTGGGTTCTTGAGTCTTGTGCTTGGCTGCGGGATCCTCGAGGCTTGGGTTCTTGAGCTTGGCTGCAGGCTGGGGTCTTGAAGCTTGGCTTGGGGCAAGGCTCAAGGCTTGGGGTCTTGAAGCTCCTCCTGGGCAGGGCGCGGTACTCCACCCAACAAAGGGGCAGGACCAACCACAGGGTAACGGCAATACAGCCTGGCTTACCCGACAGAGGCAAAGGACAGGAAGGGACAGAACCAACTGCAGGTAACGGCAAGACGGCCTGGCTTACCCGACGGAGGCAAGGGACAGGAAGGGAAAGAACCAACCGCAGGGTAACGGCAAGACGGCCTGACTTACCCGGCGGAGGCAAGGGATAGGAAGGGACAGAACCAACCGTAGGGTAACGGCAAGACAGCCTGACTTACCCAGCAGAGGCAAGGGACAGAACCAACCACAGGGTAATGGCAAGATGGCCTGACTTACCTGGCAGAGGCAAGGGACAGGAAGGGAGCTAGGTACAGGGTAGCTTCAAGACAAGACTTCAGGCGAGACGAGGCGAGAGTTACCAGCAAGACAAGGCAAGGCTTCAGGCAATGCAAGGCGAGAAAACAGAAGACAGGGGAAGGGATACAAGGAGTAAGGACAAGACAACCCAGCAGCCACGCCCTGGTCTCTGGAGGTATTTATGCAGCCAGCCCCAACGAGCATCAGCTGCCTCAATTAGTGCTCAACAGGAACAGAAACAGGGTAGACAGGAAAACCTGGAGCAAGGGTCGATGGACCGGACCGTGAACCGGAATGCAGACTTCACGGACCAGACCATGACACTATAAGTGCCTTTTGCTGTGTATGATTGTTGGTACTGCGTGTTGCATCTTGGTCTTGGAGGAACACATTTTGTTTGGCTGCATTCATGGATATTCTTATATGATTGAATGACAATTAAACTTGAACTTGATACATGACAACAAAATCAGAATCTGAGTCAGAATTAGGTTTTCTATCACAGCCTTAGATGGTATGGTGATTTGTGGCAGCAGTAGAGAGCAGACTAAAATTATTCTCAAATACATAAGTAAATAAATCATTCAAAACTAAAAGTAATAATGTGGTAGGGTTCAGGGATCATTCAGAAATCAGATGGCAGAGGGGAAGATGCTATTCCTGATTCACTGAGTGTGATCCTTCAGGCTCCTGTACCTCCTCCCTGATGGTAGTAATGAGAAGAGGGCATGTCCCAGATGGTGAGGGTCTTTAATGGTGGATGCCACCTGCTTGAGGCATTGGCCCTTGAAGATGATCTCAATGGTAGGGAGAGATGTGACCATGATAGAGCTGGCCAAGACTACAACTCTCTGCAGCCTTTTGAAATCCTACACATTAGAGCTTCCATTCCATGCTGGGATGCAATCAGTTAGGATGCTCTCCACAGTAAATCCATAGAAATTTGTAAGAATCTTTGGTGACATACCAAATCTCCTCAAACATCTACTGAAGTAGAGCCACTAGCGAGTCTTAGACAATAAGACTATAAGACATAGGAGCAGAATTTGGCCATTCAGCCCATCAATGTTGCTTCGCTATTCCACCATGGCTGATCTCAGGTCCCACTCAACCCCATACGCCTGCCTTCTCGCCATATCCTTTGACGCCTTGACTGATCAGGAAACGATCAATCTCCGCCTTAAATATACCCATGGACTTGGCCTCCAGTGCAGTCTGTGGCAGAGCATTCCACAGATTCACCACCCTCTGTCTAAAAAAATTCCTCCTTTCCTCCATTCTTGCCCTATTCTTCCAATTTGTCAAAGTCCTGCTGCAATCACATTGTTTCCTCAGCTCTGTCTACCCCTCCACCTACCTTCATATCATCCACAAACTTTGCCACAAAGCCATCAGTTCCATTATCCAGATTATTGACCAACAGTGTGAAAAGTAACATTCCCAATACTGACCCCTGAGGAACACCACTGGTCACTGGCAGCCAACCAGAAAAGGCTCCCTTTTTTCCCACTCACTGCCTCCAGCCTGTCAGCCATTTCTCTATCCATGCCAGTGTATTTCCTGTAACACCACAAGATTTTATCTTGTTAAGCAGCCTCATGTGTGGCAACTTATCAAACGCCTTCTGAATATCCAAGTAAATGACATCCACTGCCTCTCCTTTGTCCACTCTGCTTATTACTCCCTCGAAGAACTCTAACAGATTTGTCAGGCAAGATTTCCCTTTACAGAAACCATGCTGAATTTAATTTATTTTATCAACAGTCTCCAAGTACCCCGAAACCTCATCCTTAATAACAGACTCCAACACTTTCCCAACCACTGAGGTTAGGCCAACTGGCCTATGATTTCCTTTCTTTTGCCTTCCTCCCTCCTTAAGGAGTGGTGTGACATTTGCAATCTTCGATTCCTCCAGGACTGTGTCAGAATCAAGTGATTGTTGAAAGATCATGACCAATGCAACTGTTATTTCTTCTGCCACCTCTCTTGGGATTCTGGGATATTGTCCATCTGGTTCGGGTGACTTATCCAACTTTAGACCTTTGAGTTTGCCTATCAAAGTATGTCGAAGCCAAGGAGCTTCAGCTGCTCTCTGTTTCCACCATTAACTCCTTAGTAAGACCTGTTGTGTGTTCTCCTGACTTCTCGTTCCTGAAGTCCACAATCAATTCCTCGGTCTTGTCAACACTGAGTGCAAGGTTGTTTTTGCGATACCATTCTAAACTATGAGACAGTTAAACTGAACAATGGACAGATCAGATAAATGGGTTAACACAAGCAATTCTGCAGATGCTGGAAATTCAGATCACACAGCACCTATGGAAGGAATAAAGAGTTAATATTTCCAGTTGGGACCCTTCAACAGGCAGATAAATGGAGCATCAGCTAAATGGATAACATAATAATGGCCACTGTTTCCACTAAGTTGCACAGGGCACATAATAAATGCTCCCACGCATATAGACTTTGTTTCCACGCATCTGGAATTTTCTTTTATATAATGTTAATAATATCAAAAAATTTTTTTGAGCTACAGTGCAGAATAGACCCTTCCGGCCCTTTGAGCCGTGCCCCAATTTAATCCTAGCCAAATCACGAGACAATTTACAATTTACAATGACCAATTAACCTGCCTGCCAAAAGGTCTCGGCCCGAAACGTCTCCATAAATGCTGCCTGGTTTGCAGAGTTCCTCCAGCATTTTGTGTGTGTTAACCAGGAAATCTTTGGACTGTAGGAGGAAACTGGAGCACCCAGAGGAAACCCACAACATCACAGGGAGAATGTACAAACTCCTTGGAGGCAGTGGCAGGAATTGAACCCAGGTCACCTGTGTTGTAAGGCATTGTGCTAACCACCACACCACTGTTTTGCCCAAAATTATGTTAATATAATTTTGAAAGCTATATTAAAATAATTGTGAAAGACCCTGCAATTAATTATATTAATGAATCTAATCCATAAATTTTCTAAATAATAAATGTACAACAACCTTTACTTAACATTTTAGAGCTTCAACATATTTACATTGTCCGCGTTTCAAGTTATAACACTGTTAAAAATTGTAACGATAAACACAGAATGGAAGTCTGTAGCTCATTGTTAATAAACTGCCAGCCTGCTGAACTCTGACGCTGTCTAAATTTAAAAGTTTATGAAACATGAAGGATTTTCTTTGTTGTACTATATTTTATTACACACTTCCATTTATAAAATCGAAAGTATGTGATTTTTCAATTTTCATTCTAATATTCAGAGTATGCATATTATACAAAAAACATTTAAGGTGCTGCACAGTTTTCAGGCCGTGTAAAAATTTCCTGCTTAGAGCAATGGTTGGTCCGTGCAGGTGTAAAATAATTAAATGGCCATGATTTGCTTCTTGGTGCTGCACCCAAGGAAGAGACCTTTCAAGGAAAAACAGGGGTGAAAGTCAAAGTTGAGAGATTTGACATATAATCGAGTCAGTCAACCATAAACACTCTCGATCTGCTGCTGGTTTTTGAGGAAGTGGTTCTGGCTGCAGTCCAATCTCATATTGCAGCTTCTGAGATAAGAGCAGCTTAAAGTGGAGGGGCTCTCGGAGACGAGTGGCTTCATTCTTTTGAGCGGTGAGCTCCTTCTGACAGCGTGTGCAGTCGAGGCGAAGTGGTGAAAGGAAGCAATAGCAGATGTTTCCAACCACAGGTAGGGAGTTCAGTGACAGTCAACGTGCTGAGCAACAACATAAACAAGATCCTCAGCACATTTCTATCTCGAAGATAAAGAAGCAATCTGGTGCAATGGAGTTTACAGAATATTTACACCCTCAGTGCAGCAAAAACCGCCGAGACAATTACTGGGGTTTCCATCCTCTCCCTTGTGACATTTACCAAGTGCGTTGTATACGAAGAGCTCGAAGCATTGTTGAGAATTCCCACCACCCGTCCCACTACCTCTTTGACCCACTATTGCCAGGAATGAGATACAGAAGCATCAGGACTAGGTCTGTCAGACTGGATAACAGCTTCTTCCCTCAGGCTGTGAGACTAATGAATACACTGCCACTACCGAGGTCTCCTCACTAGGTTAGTGAGCAGTTTATTGCTTACTGTTTACCTGTGCTGCACACTTCACCTGCATTTTACTAACTTATCTGTGGTAGTATTTTGTTTTATGTGCTGTGTGTGATAGATGCATTGTGGGTGCGCTATTGTCCAGGGGAGTGTTGTTTTATTTGGTTGTATAAATGCACAGTCAGATATACAGTCAATAAACCTGAACTTGAACTTGTCCATTGCATTCTAATTTATTTATTGGGACACAGTGTGAAACAGGACCTTTCAGCCCTTTGAGCTGCACTGCCCAGCAATCTCCCGATTTAACCCTAGCCTAATCACAGGACAATTTACAATATCCGATTCACTGACCAACTGGTGCGTCGTTGGAATGTAGGAGGAAACCGGAGCACCAAGAGGAAACCCCCCACATACCACAGGGAGGATGTATAGACTCCTGACAGACGACACCAGAACTGAACTCTGAACTCTGAACTCTGAGCTGCAATAGCATCGCGCTAACTGCTAAGCTACCATGGCACTACATTACTTTTCAGCTCTGCCTTCAGTACTATTATTCCCAGCAAACTCATCACCAAATCCCAAACCTTGGGAGTCAATGCCTCCCTCTAAAGCTGGATCCTTGACTTCCTGACCTATAGGCTGCAATCAGTAAGGATAAGACCATAAGACCACAATGCAAAGAAGCAGAATTAGGCCATTTGGCCCATTGATCCTGCTGAACCATTCCATCACTGCTGATTTATTATCCCTCTCAAACCCATTCTCCTACCTTCTCTCCATAACCTTTGACATCCTTGCTAATCAAGAACCCCTCAATCTCTACTTTAAATATACATAGAACATAGAACATAGAATAGTACAGCACAGTACAGGCCCTTCGGCCCACAATGTTGTGCCGACCCTCAAACCCTGCCTCCCATATAAGCCCCCACCTTAGATTCCTCCATATACCTATCTAGTAGTCTCTTAAACTTCACTAGTGCATCTGCCTCCACCACTGACTCAGGCAGTGCATTCCACGCACCAACCACTCTCTGAGTAAAAAACCTTCCTCTAATATCCCCCTTGAACTTCCCACCCCTTACCTTAAAGCCATGTCCTCTTGTATTGAGCAGTGGTGCCCTGGGGAAGAGGCACTGGCTATCCACTCTATCTATTCCTCTTATTATCTTGTACACCTCTATCACGTCTCCTCTCATCCTCCTTCCCTCCAAAGAGTAAAGCCCTAGCTCCCTTAATCTCTGATCATAATGCATACTCTCTAAACCAGGCAGCATCCTGGTAAATCTCCTCTGTACCCTTTCCAGTGCTTCCACATCCTTCCTATACTGAGGTGACCAGAACTGGACACAGTACTCCAAGTGTGGCCTAACCAGAGTTTTATAGAGCTGCATCATTACATCGCAACTCTTAAATTCTATCCCTTGACTTATGAAAGCTAATACCCCATAAGCTTTCTTAACTACCCTATCCACCTGTGAGGCAACTTTCAGGGATCTGTGGACACGTACCCCGAGATCCCTCTGCTCCTCCACACTACCAAGTATCCTGCCATTTACTTTGTACTCTGCCTTGGAGTTTGTCCTTCCAAAGTGTACCACCTCACACTTCTCTGGGTTGAACTCCATCTGCCACTTCTCAGCCCACTTCTGTATCCTATCAATGTCTCTCTGCAATCTTTGACAATCCTCTACACTATCTACAACACCACCAACCTTTGTGTCGTCTGCAAACTTGCCAACCCACCCTTCTACCCCCACATCCAGGTTGTTAATAAAAATCACGAAAAGTAGAGGTCCCAGAACAGATCCTTGTGGGACACCACTAGTCACAATCCTCCAATCTGAATGTACTCCCTCCACCACCACCCTCTGCCTTCTGCAGGCAAGCCAATTCTGAATCCACCTGGCCAAACTTCCCTGGATCCCATGCCTTCTGACTTTCTGAATAAGCCTACCGTGTGGAACCTTGTCAAATGCCTTACTAAAATCCATATAAATCACATCTACTGCACTATCCTCATCCATATGCCTGGTCACCTCCTCAAAGAACTCTATCAGGCCTGTTAGACACAATCTGCCCTTTACAAAGCCATGCTCTCTGTCCCTGATCAGACCATGATTCTCTAAATACCCAAAGACTTAGTCTCCACAGCCATGAATTCCACAGATTCACCACCCTGGTAAACAGCAACACCTCTGCCATGATTTTTATTAACTCTGATGCTCCACAAAGATGAATTCTCATCCCCTACTGTACTCCCTGTACACTCATGACTGTGTGGCCAGATTTGAGTCCAACTCCTGCTGAAAGTTTACAGATGATACCACTGTAGTGGACTGCTGGCGTGACTGAACCCAGGAGCTGAGGAATGGCAGACCCTGTCATGGTGAGCACTGGCAACAATTAGATCCAGGAGCGGAGGAAAGGCAGACTCTTGAGGAGGAGACAGAGGACAGGAGGAGGAATAGCAACAGAGAATGGGATGCACAACTGAGTGACACCTTGAGACAAATCATTCTCCACAAACACTCAGGGACTCCACTACAGCAGTAAACAAAAGTCCGCTTTAAATAATCACAGAATGCAGGAAACCCGTGCCAGTCACAATGAACTTGACAAGATTAAAAGGAAGGCACCAGGGCTTGACGGCTCTAGTTAAGACACAATTAGTAGAGTGCAGGTGCTTGAGAAACCTAGAAGCCCAGTGCAAGCCGCAGAGGCCAACAGGGCACATGACAGATAATGACGAATCAGAGCAGAGGAAGAAGATAGGCAGCTTAGTGTCATGGTGACATGGCAACATTTCCATCGATGGCAACTAAACAAAAGGGCTGGTCATTGACTTCAGAAAGGTGGGGGTGGGGAGGGGAGGTGTTCCCTTAGAGGCCAACATTCCCTCTAATTTCTTTTTACAGCTGTGCGGACCAACCATTGATCTGAGCAGGAAATTTTTACATGGCCTGAAAACTACGTGGCACTTTAAATGGCTTTTTTGTAATATACATACTATGAATATTCAGAATGAAAATGGGAAAAGTCACGTACTTTTGATTCTATTTACTAATTAAAGGGTATAATGAAACACAGTATAACAAAGAAAATCTTTCACGTTCTCTCACTGCATCCATTTGCAGCTGTGGGGAAACAAAGGCCGTGTGCGTGGGAGCACTTCAGTTACTGCGCGGCCATGCACCCGTGCAGATTAGGGGGAATAGCAGACGGGGCACATGCTCCTGTCTGCATCAGTGATGTTGATGTGGAGAGGTTGAGAGCTTCAAGTTCCTAGGTCAACAATAGCCTCCAACCATGTCGACATCACCAACACCTCTAATTCCTCAGGAGGCTAAAGAAATTCAATGTCCCCATTGACTCTTACCAATTCTCACCATAGAAAGCATTCTGCGTGGATGCATAAAGACTTCAAAGTTCAAAGTTCAAAGGAAATATATGTCACCATGTACTATCCTGAGATTCATTTTCTTGCGGGCATTCACAGTAAATACAAACGAACACAATAGAATCAACAAAACACCAGAAACAACAAGGACAGACAAACAACCAATGTACGAGGGGTGATTGATAAGTTTGTGGCCTAAGGTAGAAGGAGTCAGTTTTAGAAAACCTACCACATTTATTTTTCAACATAGTCCCCTCCTACACGTACACACTTAGTCCAGTGTTTGTGGAGCATACGGATCCTAGACCTCCAGAAAGTGCCCACAGATGGGCGATTGATAAGTTCATGGCCTAAGGTAGAAGGAGATGAGATATACAGCTCTCGTTACATGCACATGCAGTTCAACTCTTTGAGTGATTATGCAGAAAGTTTGAAGTTAATAACTCATCTCCTCCTACCTTAGGCCACAAACTTATCAAACACCCCTGCTGTGGACCACTTTCTGGAGGTCCAAGATCCGTATCCTCCACAACCGCTGGGCTAAATGAGTAAATGTAGGAGGGGACTATGTTGAAAAATAAACGTGCTAGGTTTTCTAAAATTGACTCCTTCTACCTTAGGCCACGAACTTGTCAATCACCCCTTGTACAAAAGACAGCAAACTGTGTAAATATAAAAAGAATAAATAAATAAATAAGCAAGCAAGCAATAAATATCAAAAACATGAGATGAAGAGTCTCTGAAGGTGAGTCCATTGGTTGTGGGATCAGTGTTAGGGTGAGTGAGGGTGAATGAAGTTAGCCAGAACCAGAGGGGATAACTCTATCCCTTCTGATAACTGTTCTGTACGTGACCACAAGGAACTACAGAGAGTGTAGGCACAGCAAAGCACATCGCAGCAACCAGAAGAACATAAGAAGTAGGAGGAGGAAGCCATCGGCCTGTCAAGCCTGCTCCGCCATTCAATAAGATCATGGCTGATCTGGCCATGGACTCATCTCCACCTACCTGCCCGTTCCCCATAACCCTTAATTTCCCTACTATGGAAAAATCTATCCAACCTTGTCCTAAATATATTTACTGAGATGGCTTCCACTGCTTCATTGGGCAGAGAGTTCCACAGATTCACCACCCTCTGGGAAAAGCAGTTCCTCCTCATCTCCATCCTAAATCTACCCCCCTGAATCCTGAAGCTATGTCCCCTAGTTCCAGTTTCCCCTCTGTGGACTCTGCCTACACTTCTTGCTGCCTCAGTAAAGCAGTCAGCATAATCAAAGACCACACCAGCTCCAGACATTCTCCCTTCTGCTCTCTCCCGTCGCAGCCGACACAATCTCACTGGCTCTCTGCTCAACTTTGGAACACTTGGGCAGTAAGAATGCCTACAGTATGTCAGGTTGCTGTTTATTGAATATAGCTCAGCATTCAACACGAGCAACCCCTCAGTACTAATCAGCAAGTTTCAAAATCTGGACCACTGTATCTCCTCTTCACCTGAATCCTTAACTTTCTCAGCAGAAGACCACAGTCAGAGTGGATCAGAAATAACATCTCCTCCTCTCTTAGCCCACAGCTCTCTGCACTCTAAACTGTGTTGCTAGGCACATCTCAAACCCCATCTACAAATTTGTCAAAGACACCTCTGTTGTTGGCCAAATCTCAGATGATCACAAGGAAGGCGTACAGGAGTGAGGTAGATCTGCTGGTTGAGTGGTATTGCAACAACAAGCTCACACTCAATGTCAACAAGAACAAAGGATTGATTTTGAACTTCAGGAAAGGGAAGTTGGGCGAACACACACCAGTCCTCATTAGTGTCAGAGAGCCATAGAACACTACAGCACAGAAAAAGGCCCTTTGGCCCATCTAGTCCATGCCGAACTATTATTCCGGCTGGTCCTGTTGACCTTCATTGGACCACAGCCCTCTATACTCATGCCATCCACGTACACATCCAAATTATTGAGGGATCAGCAATGGAAAGGGTGAGTAGCTTCAAGTTCCTGGGTGTCAGCACCTTGGAGGATCTATCTAGGTCCCAACAGATTGAAACAATCACAAATAAGGCTCGACAGTGGCTAAACTTTATTAGGAGTTTGAAGAGATTTGGGATGTTACCAAAGACATTCTGACTGGTTACATCAGGGAACGGAATGGAGATTATAATGTGCAGGATCAAAAAAGGGCTGCAGAGGATTTTAGACTCAGCCAATTATAACACAGGCACAACCCTCCCCTGCACTGAGGATATCTTCAAAAGGCAGTGTCTCAAGAAGCCAACATCCATCATTAAAGGACCCTCACCATCTGGGATATATCTTCTTCTCACTGCTACCATCAGGGAGGAGGTACAGCAGCCTGAAGACACACACTCACCATTTTGGGAACTGCTTCTTTCCCTCTGCCATCTGATTTCTGAACGGTCCATGAGCTGTACCTCATTATTTATTTACTTGTGTGATTTATGATCATTTTTCTCTGTTGTTGCAAAATGACTTTCACAACATATATCAGTGATAATGGGAGGGGAGGGGGAGCGGTATAACAAAAAGCAGAGCACCCAGTGGAAACACACGCTGTCACAGAGAGAATGTACAAACTCCTCATGGGCAGCAGTAGAATTGAACCCAGACGGCCTGTACTGTAAAGTGTTGTGCTAACCACTACTCTACCAGAGTTCGTGTACTCTGGTTTCCGGACCATATACAAAGATGTAATGGCTAGTATTATAATTGGCCACACGGGTCTAATTGGGCAGTGGGGTCTCGTTGGGCCGGAGGACCTGTTACTGTGTTTAGATTAGATTAGATTCAACTGTGCCAAGTACAGATACAAAGCCAATGAAATGCAATTAGAATCTAACCAGAAGTGCAAAAGAATAGTATTATTTACAAAATAACTGCGAATAAAAAGTAAGTGCGACAGCATACAAATATAGAAGTACTGAGACAGTCCAATACGGATGCAATACTGCTTAGCACTGTGATGTGAGGTTCAGCAGGGTCACAGCTTCAGGGAAGAAGCTCTTCCTGTGCCTGCTGGTGTGGGAGCAGAGGCTCCTGTAGCGCCTACTGGATGGGAGGAGAGTAAAAAGTCCATGGTTAGGGTGAGATGCATCCTTGATAATGCTTTTCTCTCTGCCCAGGCAGCGTTTATGGTAGATGTGCTCAATGGTGGGCATTTAGGTGCCGATAATCTGCTGGGCAGTTTTCACCACACACTGGAGTGCTTTGCGGTCCGATACGGAACAATTGCCATACCACACTGAGATGCAGTTGGTGAGTATGCTTTCAATGGTACAGCGGTAAAAGTTCGTCAGTACCCTATGTTGAATCTCTAAATAAATAAAACTAATTGTAAACTCCATAATATCTGCCCTTATCAAGTCAAGTTCATTGTTATTTAACTATATTCATGTATAGAATGTATATAACCATATTATGTATGCAGAAACGAGACAATGTTTCTCCAAACACAGTAGTGCACCTAGCACACGATCGCATATGAAGGTACGGATAAAATCTACAGATAAATAACAAATAAAGTGCATTAATATTAAATAGTGTAAGATACAGAACAGATTAACCAGTGACACTTCGAATACGATGCAGCATGGAGTTCAGAAGCCTAACAGCCTGGGAGAATAAACTGTTCTTCATTCTGACCATCCTTCTTTTTATGCATCGGAGTCTTCTGCCTGATGGTAGAAAGTCAAAGAGGAGGCTGGATGGATGGAGACTAGGGGCCTGCGTATGTAGCACTCCTGGTGACTTTTCCCGAAGGACAGTAGAGAGACCCCTATGATCCTCTCAGCTGTTCTCATTGTCCTTTGTAGGGACTTCTACATAATCTACATAATTATTTTATGTACCTTTAAGATCACCCTTCAGCCTCCTAACCTCCATTGGATCTGTCCTCATTGATTAATCCTTGTAGCTCCAGTATCCTCTTGATCATTTCCACATCCTCAAATTATGCAGAGCCATAAGCATTTTACTTTGTCCGTGCTCACAGCCAGAGGACACGGTGAACTCTTTTTGTTCTGCCAGCCCTCTGTTTCTTTCTACAAGGGGTAATGCACTGCTAGTTTCCCAGTTGCATTTGATAATGAACGTAGATCAGTAGTCATTCTGTCCGGCTTCCCAGGGGAGGAGGAGGAGGCACAGCAGCTGCCTACCCTTCCAGTCTGCAAGGCGAGACCAGGCAAACGTTTCTGAGTGCAGCTTTCGTCCTGACCCCAACGTCGCACTCAGCTCCAAAAGCAATCTGTCCCAGATTGATGAGCCGAGCAATTATCCAGCTTTCTTTCTCAAGGTGCGATCTCCGTTCTTACACAGCTTTCAAATTACTCGTTGAGAGAGAGAGTGGGAGAGGGGGGAGAGAGTGAGAGTGTGTGTGTGAGAGAGAAAGAGTGTGTATGTGTGTGTGTGAGAGAGAGGGAGAGAGCAAGTGAGTGAGACAGAGAGAGATAGAGATTGAGCCAGAGGGGTAGGGAGAGCAGATGGGTGAGAGAGAGAAACTGGGAGAGGGAGAGAGGCAGAGAGAGAAAGAGACAGTCAGAGAGGGAGTGAAAGAGAAACAGAGAGAGAGAGATTGGAAGAGAGAGGAAGAGCAAGTGAGTGAGAGAAAGAGACAGAGAAAGAGAGGAAGAGACACCGAGACAGAGATTTGGAGGTTCACAAGGATGATTCATCTAGGGCTTTTGGTTGGGAAGAATATGTAGATTTTGTGAGGACACACACATCTATGGCTATTATTATAAAGCCTGTGACAATCATGATGTGTCCATTCAGATCCACCAATATAGACTATTTGGTCCATCGAGTCTGCTCCACCATTCAATCATGGCTGATCTTTTCTCCTCCTCCTCAGCCCCACTCCCAAGCCTTCTCTCCATAACCTTTGATGCCGTGTCAATCAAGAATCTATCAAGCTCTGCCTTAAATACACCCAATGACCTGACCTCCACAACTGCCTGTGGTAATCAAATCCACAAATTCACCACTCTGGCTAAAGAAATTTTTCTGCATCTCTGATTTAAATGGACACCCCTCTATGCTGAGGCTGTGCCCTTTTGTCCTGGACTCCCTCACCATGGGAAACATCACTTCCACATCAACTCTGTCTAGGCCTTTCAACATTTGAAAGGTTTCAATAAGATCCCCTTCATTCTTCTGATTTCCAGCGAGTACAGTCCCAAAGCCATCAAACATTCCTCATATGATAACCCTTTCATTCCTGGAATCATCCTCGTGAAACTCGTCTGGACCCTCTCCAATGCCAGCACATCTTTTCTAAGATGAGGGGCCCAAAACTGTTCACAATACTCAAGGTGAGGCCTCACTAGTGCCTTATAAAGACTCAGCATCACATCCTTGCTCTTGTATTCTAGACCTCCTAAAATCACGCTAATATTGCATTTGCCTTCCTCACCACCGACTCAACCTGCAAGTTAATCATTAGGGTGTTCAACACAAGGTCTCCCAAGTCCCTTTGCATCTCAGATTTTTGGATTTTCTCCCCATTTTTAAAATAGTCTGCACATTTATTTCTACTACCAAAGTGTATTTTCCAACATTGTATTTCGTTTGGCACTTTCTTGCCTATTCTCCTAATCTGTCTAATCTTTCTGCGTCCTACCTGTTTTCTCAACACTACCTGTCCCTCCACCAACCTTCGTATCATCTGCAAACTTGGCAACAAAGCCATCTATTCCATCATTTAAATCGTTGACATACAGCATAAAAAGAAGTGGTCCCAACACCAATCCCCATGGAACACCACTAGTCACTGGCAGCCATCCAGAAAAGGATCATTTTATTCCCACTTGCTGCCTCATGGTTCCATGTCCTTGAACACGGCTCAGTCCACAGACTCGAAACAATCCTGAAGCTGCTCCTCTGCTTCCCACAGTAAACTCTTTGTTGCCCTGATCTCTGGAACTTTGCTCTTTAGTCTCTGCTCTTTACACTCTGACCTCTTACCTCTTCTTACCTGCCTATCACCTCCCCCTGGGTCCCCTCCTCCTTCCCTTTCTCCTAGAGTCCACTCCCCTCTCTTATCCGATTCCTTCTTCTCTAGCCCTTGACTTTTCCCCACCCTTCTTCCTTTACCTCTCACCTTCCAACTGGCCTCCCCCAACATTTTTATTCTGGTACCTTCCCTTGTCCTTCTCAGTTGGCCCAAAGCATCAACTGTTTGCTCTTTTCCATATATACTGCCTGACCTGCTGAGTTCCTCCGTCCTTTTGTGTGAGTTGCTTTGGGTTTCCAACATCTGCAGACTTTCTCATGCTTATGATATCCTCTATCAAATCTCCGCTCAACCTTCTACATTCCAGGGAATAAATTCATAGCTTGCTCAATCTTTTAACTCAGGTCCTCGAATCCCGGCAACATTCTTGTAAATCTTCTCTAGAAATTCTCTTCAGATTTCTGAGGTGAGGATTCTAAATTTGACAAATACTACATCTTGACGCTAACTGTTTAATTATGTTACCGTGTCAGTGGCTCTAGTAAATTAAACCTTTCAATCATAAGACAGATCACTGCTCAGTGACTCAGACAATAGATCTGAGATTGGCTGGAGTAAGTGATGTTCTTTCCAGCTTCTGCGACTGATTAATTGCTGCGAAAGAGGCTGAAGGGCGACAAATATGGTGCTTTCATTACAACCACAGAATTTTTAAAAAATTCTTTCCCCTATTATTGAACAAAACATTTGACTCTTTCACAGCCTCAGTGGACAGACATCATCCACCACCTACAGACGTAACCCAGCATGGAATTAGAGCCTTTGGGGGATGTAGCTCAGTGGAAGAGTGCATGCTTTGCATGTATGAGGTCCCGGGTTCAATCCCTGGCATCTCCACACAGGAGATTTTGAGTTTTGAACAACAAAAGGAGGAAAATCCCGGGGGGGTGGGGGGGTGTAATGGTTAGCACAGCATTTTACAGTAGAAGTGACATGGGTTCAATTCCGGCTGCTGCCTGTAAGCAGTTTGTATGTTCTTCCGTTGTTTCCTCTGGGTGCTCTGGTTTCCTCGCACAGTCCAAAGATGTAATGATAGGTAGGTAAATTGGTCATTGTAAATTGTCCCGGAATTAGGCTAGAATTAAAATCGGGGGATTTCTTGGTTGCGTGTCTCGACTGGCCGGCAGGGCCAGTTCCATGTTAGATCTTGATAATAAATAGAAAGAATTCTGACCAGACTTCAGAGGGAATTCAGACTGTAAAATCCAAACCTGAGACATTGACATGTAGACCTCACCTCCAATATTTCCGCTGCTAACTCTCGGATGTTGGGGCAGCATGGCAGTGTAGCGGTTAGTGTAACACAATTACCGTACTAGTGACTGGGTTTGATTCCAGCCGCTACCTGTAAGGTGTTTGCACGTTCTCCCCGTGACCGCGTGGGTTTCCTCCGGGTGCTCCTGTTTCATCCCACAGTCCAAAGCCGTACCGGTTGATAGGTTAATTGGTCACCTGGGTATAATTGGGCAGCGCGGGCTTGTTAGGCCAGAAGGGTCTGTCACGCAGAAAAAGACATCTAACTGAGATAGTCCTAGTTTAGCCCATATCCCCTAAACTAAGGGTTCCCAGCCTAGGGTCCACAGCCCCTTATTTGGTGGTACTGGCCCATAGCATAAAAAAGGCCTTTCTCTAACATTTCCCATCGCTGTACTGGTCCAAATGTCTTTTAAACGTTGCAATAGCACCCACCTCTGCCACTTCCTTCTGGCAGCTCATTCCATATACTGTGTAAAAAAGCTGCCCCTCAGGTTCCTATCGAGCCTCTGTGCCCACCCACATCACTAGAATACCGAGTGGAGTTCATAGCCTTAGAATCAGAGTCAGCTTTCATATATATTTGTTGTTTAATGGCAGCAGTATATTGCAATTCATAATGAAAAAAAATCAATGAATCACAATAAGAAATATGTACAGTAGAGAGAGAGAGAGAGCGAGCGAGCGCACTAGGGTGCTTAAAGACTTACACAGTACTGTATTTGTCAACATGGAGTGGAGAGCACGTTTGTAAATGTGGTGGAAGCAAAGATTGTTGGGAATAGAAACATAGAAAACCTACAGCACAATACAGGCCCTTCGGCCCACAAAGTTGTGCCGAACATTTCCCTACCTTAGAAATTACTAGGCATAGCACTCCATTTTTCTAAGCTCCATGTACCTATCCGAAAGTCTCTTAAAAGACACTATCGTATCCACCTCCACCACTGTCGCCGGCATCCCATTTCACGCACTCACCACTCTCTGTGTAAAAAATTACCCCTGACATCTCCTCTGTACCTGCTCCCCAGCACCTTAAACCTGTATCCTCTTATGGCAACCAGTTCAGCCCTGGGAAAAAGCCTCTGACTATTCACATGATCAATACCTCTCATCATCTTACACACCTCTATCAGGTCACCTCTCATCCTCCGTCACTCCAAGGAGAAAAGGCTGAGTTCACTCAACCTATTCTCATAAGGCATGCTCCCCAATCCAGGCAACATCCTTGTAAGTCTCCTCTGCAGCCTTTTTATGGTTTCCGCATCCTTCCTGTAGTGAGGATGGAGTGCCACGAGAGGGATGGAAAACTGTGTTGGGAAATGTATGATCATGCATTTTGGTAGAAGGAACAATAGTGCAGACTATTAGCTAAATGGGGAGAAGGTTCAAACTTCAGAGGTGCTGAGGGACTTGGGAGTCCTTGTGCAAAACCCCCAGAAGGTTAATTTACAGGTTGAGTCTGTGGTAAAGAAGGCAAATGCAATGTTGGCATTTATTTCAAGGGGGATAGAATATAAAAGCAAGCAGATCATGTTTAACCTTTATAAGACACTAGTCAGGCCACATTTGGAGTATTGTCAACAGTTGTGGGCCCCATATCTCAGAAAGGATGTGCTGTCATTGGAGAGAGTCCACGAGGATGATTCTGGGAATGAAGGGGTTAACATCTGAGGAGCATTTGGCAGCTTTGGGTCTGTACTCACTGGAATTCAGAAGGGTGCAGTGGGATCTGATTGAAACCTACCGAATATTGAAAGGACTAGATAGGTTGGATGTCAGGAGGGTGTTTCTATGGTGGGGGTATCCAGAACTAGAGGGCACAGTCTCCATATTGAGGGGTGACCTTATAGAACAGAGGTAAGCAGGGGAATTTTTTTAGCCAGAGAGTAGGGAATCTGTGGAATGCTCTGCCACAGACTGCAGTGGAGGCCTAGTCTATTAAGAGAGAAGTTGATTGTTTCCTGATTGGTCAGGGCATTGAAGGATATGGCGAGAAGGCAGGTGTATGGGGTTGAGTGGGATTTGGGATCAGCCATGATGGAAACTCGATGGACTGAATGGCCAAATTCTGCTCCTGTGTCTTATGGTCTTAGGGGTGTGGGACAGGTGGCAGAGAAGCAGAGCCAGGGGAGGAGGGTGTTGTGCATGCAGACACACCCAGCCCTGAGACACCAGGCAAGGTCATTTGATTCCAAATGATTGGTCTATAGATCATTACAGAATGTCTCTCTGGTGTTTCCTGCTCCATCCCCTCTCCCTTTTCCTTTTCCCAACTATGATTCCCCGTCCCTGCCCTTTTCCACACTCAGTTGACAATAGTCCCATAAACATTTCGCACAGTAACATGGATATATATATAAATGAAATATGTAGTGAAAAAGATTTTAAAAAATAAAGATAAAAAAATAGTGAGGTACTGTACAAGGATTCAATGTCCATACAGAAATCTTGATGGCAGCGGGGAAAAAACTGTTCCTAAAAAGTTGAGCGTACAGTATGTCTCCAGGCTCCTGTACCTCCTCCCTGATGGTAGCAATGAGAAGAGGACATGTCCTGGGTGATGGGGGTCCTTAATGATGGATGCTGCCTTTGTGAAGAAATCCTTGATGCCTCAACGATCCAGAGGAAATCTGGGGGCACTTTACATTTAAAACACACAAATTTCTCACATAAATTCAATTTCAGCTATCGGTCTCCTTTGTCCTGTGTTCAGATGAACAATAACTGGAGATCTTTGTGTTCTGTGTCATGCCCCCAGGCCTGAGGATGCTCAGTGTATGAGAAATCGTGTAGCTCTCCGATGGATTAAACAGGCTCTGATGCAATTTCATTAATAAGCTCGACCTGCGATTATGAGTTTCACCACCTGATATTGATGCTGGGTAATGGGAAAACTACAAGACCTCACCCAAGGTGACCATTTATCCCCCTAACAACTATTTGTCATGATTAACTTTCTTTCTGACAGCCTCCTGTCTCATAAACATACCAATGTTTGTTAGTTCCACTGGGGGGGGAAACTTATCTCTCTTTCTCAGAGGCCAGCTGGATAATTCCTTATCCATGGTGTCAATAAACTGTTTCTCAGTATGTGGGAAGATTAGAACAGTTAGAATTAGTGGGTTCCTCAGCCTAGTGACCCAGGATATTATTTATTAAAGTGTATAGGATACTGACAGGTGGTATTCTGAATCAGAATCAGAATCAAGTTTACTATCACCGACATGTCATGAAATTTGTTGTTTTGCCGCAGCTGTACCGTGCAATCCATACAAAATCACTATAAGTTACAAGAAGACAAATTTTAAAAAACAGCAATAATGAATAAATCATGCAAAAAAAGAGAGAAAATAGTGAGGTGTTTATTGATTAACGAGCCATTTGGAAATCTGATGGTGGAAGGGAAGAAGCTATTCTTTAGATTTTGAGTGTGTGTCTTCAGGTTCCTATACCTCAGGAGTTCCCAGCTTTGTTTATGCCATTAAACAAGATGTCCATGGACCAAAACCTTTAAATGTGGACCCCAGGTTCCATGGACCAAAACCATTAAATGTAGACCCCAGGCTGGGAATGCCTGCTGCACCTCCTCCATGATGGGAGTAATGAGAAGGAGCCATGTCCTGGATAGTGAGGGTCCTTAGTGATTGGATGCAGCCTTCTTGAGGTACTAGCATTTGAAGTTGCCCTCGCTGGTGGGCTAGTGCCCAAGTTAGACAAGTATAAAATCATGAGGGTTATAGGTCGGGTCAATGCATACAGAGCTTTGCCCAAGGTTGGGCAATCAAGAACTGAAAGGTGCAGGTTTAAGAAGAGAGGGGAGAGACTTAGTAAGAACCTAAGGGGCAAATTTTTCTCTTAGAGGTGGTCAGTATATAGATTGAACAGGTTGAAGCAGGTCTAGTAATAACATTTAAAAGCTTGGAGGGCAAAGTTCCCTCTAATTTTTTTACAGCTGTTCTGAGCAGGAAATTTTTACACGGCCAGAAAACTTTGTGGCACTTTAAGTGTTCTGTTTGTAATATACATATTACGGTGTCAGCACTCAGCGGGCCGACAGTCTATTACAAATGAGCTACAATTTGTAACTTGAAACACTGAATGTAAATACATTGAAACACAAAAATGTTTCAAAGTAAAGGTTGTGGCATGTTTATTATTTAGAAAAATTATGGATTATATTCATGAACACAATTAATTACAGGGTATTTCACAATTATATTAACAATTTCAGAACGATATGAACATTATATATAAGAAAGTTCCAGTTGCGTGGCAACAAGTCTGCGGGAGCACCAGTCACTGTGTAGCCACGCACCCGTGGAGCTTAGAGGGAACAGTGCTGGAGAGGCACGTGGATAGGAAGTGTTTAGGGGAATATGGGGCAAACGTGGGCAAATGTGGCAGGTCAGGGAGGAGAAGACGGTGGCACGACGCAGCACGCGTGGCCGCTCTGAATGATATCGATTACGTGTTAACTAGGGTGCTGTGCACAATCCTGATTTGATAGAGACAGCCGTGAGAAGCGCAGAGGAACATCTGGAGAAACTTCTGAAATGCCTGCTTCGCAGCCGCTGCTACTGTGCGATCGAGAATCTCCAGAGACGAAGGCCCCAAATCCTCAGCTTTGCCTGTTGCTTGACGGCCGGGGCCAGGCTCAAAGTGCTTGGCAGAGATGGTGCTCAGTGCTCAGTGTCGGAGAGCTGGTCGGAGGCTCGGAGTTTTCGGACGGACTCAGAGTCGGACTGTGGTCGGATGCTTCCAGGATGCTGCATCGGCAAGTTGGCGGCGCTGGAGTTTCACCGTCTGCGTGAGATGATGGGATTTTCGAAAGACTTTGAGACTTTTACCATGCCATGGTCTGTTCTTATCAAATTACGGTATTGCTTTGCACTGTTGTAACTATATGTTATAATTATGTGGTTTTTGTCAGTTTTTAAGTCCGTTTGTTATGTGTTTCTGTGATATCATTCTGGAAAAACATTGTATCATTTCTTAATGCATGCATTACTAAATGACAATAAAAGAGGGCTGCGTGTCCTCATAATCAAATCTAATCTAATCGAAAACTTAAGTGGGCACCGTGGTTGGATTAGATGAGTTGAACCATCTTCCGTGCTGTATGACTCCATCATTAAATTCATGGAGTCATAGGGCACTGTAACACAGAAACAGGCCCGATGAGCCATTCTGTCCATGTCAATCTGTTAGTCTACTAGTCCCATCAACCTGCACTCAGACCATAGCTCTCCATACCCTCCACGTGCTATCCAAATTTCTCTTAAATGTTGAAATTGAACCTTCATCTGTCACTTCTGCTGGGAGCTCATTCCACACTCTCACCCCTCTCTGAGTGAAGAAGTTCTCCCTCATGTGTCCCATCTCCCCTTTCACCCTTAACCCATGACCTCTAGTTCTAGTCCCACCCAACATCAGTGAGGAAAGCAACACACACCAAATGCTGAAGGATCTCAGCAAGCCAGACAGCCTCTATGGTAAAGAGTAAACAGCCAATGTTTCCAGCCAAGACTCTTCATCAGGACTGGAAAGGAAGGGGAAAAGTCAGTGTAAGAAGGTGGGGGGGAGGGGAGGAAGTACAAGGTGGCAGGTGATAGGTGAAACTGGGAGAGAGGGAGATTGGAGTGATGTAAAGAGCTGGGAAGTTTATTGGTGAAGGAGATAAAGGGCTGGAGAAGAGGGAATCTGATAGGAGAGGACAGAAGGTCGTGGAAGAAAGGGGAAGGGGAGGAGCACCAGAGGGAGGTGATGGGCAGGTAAGGGGATAAGGTGTGAGAGGGAAACAGGAATGGGGAATGGTGAAGAAGGTGGGGGGGGGGAACAATTACCAGAAGTTAGAATCCAGGAGCTCTAAGTGCAGAAAG
This sequence comes from Mobula hypostoma, assembly GCF_963921235.1. Classification (NCBI taxonomy): domain Eukaryota; kingdom Metazoa; phylum Chordata; class Chondrichthyes; order Myliobatiformes; family Myliobatidae; genus Mobula; species Mobula hypostoma. Next base: position 171,301,303 of record NC_086098.1, on the reverse strand, counting down.
GGCTCTTTCCTTCAAGACATCAATCCAACGGCAGAGAGAGAAGGTCTGCACAGAGAAAGGGTCTTCACAAAGGATCCTGAAGTTTTTCTAGACAGAGTAAGAATTAGTGGATGTGCTGGGTGAGGGATGGAGGTTTGGGTTCAGGGAAGATGTTTCCCACTGACCAGGAGTTCTGGTCTCAGTGTATGGGATAAGACAGGGTCATAAAGCACAGAAAGAGACCCTTCAGCCTATCAAATCCATACTTAAGGGATTGTTTCTGTGCATAGTGCTCTGGAAGTCTCATCCAACATCCTGAGACTGGGACTCCTGTTACTCTGCCTAGTCCCATCAACCAACACGCGGACAATAGCCCTCCTTACCCCTCCCTTCTGCGTACTTATGCAAACTTCTCTAAAATGTTGAAATTGAACCTGCATACCCTTTTCTGCTGGTAGCTCATTTGACACTCGCAATAGCCTCTGAGTAAAGAAGCTCCCCGCTCGGGTTCCCCTTAAACATTTCACCTTTCACCCATAAGCCTATGAAAGGGAAACATCTAGAACTCAGGTGGAGAGAAGTCACTCACACTGGTCACATTGGTTCAGAAGCCTGATGGTTAACATAGAAACATAGAAACATAGAAAATAGGTGCAGGAGTAGGCCATTCGGCCCTTCGAGCCTGCACCGCCATTTATTATGATCATGGCTGATCATCCAACTCAGAACCCCGCCCCAGCCTTCCTTCCATACCCCCTGACCCCTGTAGCCACAAGGGCCATATCTAACTCCCTCTTAAACATAGCCAATGAACTGGCCTCAACAGTTTCCTGTGGCAGAGAATTCCACAGATTCACCACTCTCTGTGTGAAGAAGCTTTTCCTAATCTCGGTCCTAAAAGGCTTCCCCTCTATCCTCAAAATGTGACCCCTCGTTCTGGACTTCCCCAACATCAGGAACAATCTTCCTGCATCTAGCCTGTCCAATCCCTTTAGGATTTTATACGTTTCAATCAGATCCCCCCTCAATCTTCTAAATTCCAACGAGTACAAGCCCAGTTCATCCAGTCTTTCTTCATATGAAAGTCCTGCCATCCCAGGAATCAATCTGGTGAACCTTCTTTGTACTCCCTCTATGGCAAAGATGTCTTTCCTCAGATTAGGGGACCAAAACTGCACACAATACTCTAGGTGTGGTCTCACCAAGGCCTTGTACAACTGCAGTAGTACCTCCCTGCTCCTGTACTCGAATCCTCTCGCTATAAATGCCAGCATACCATTCACCTTTTTCACCGCCTGCTGTACCTACGTGCCCACTTTCAATGACTGGTGTATAATGACACCCAGGTCTCGTTGCACCTCCCCTTTTCCTAATCGGTCACCATTCAGATAATAATCTGTTTTCCTATTTTTGCCACCAAAGTGGATAACTTCACATTTATCCACATTAAATTGCATCTGCCATGAGTTTGCCCACTCACCCAACCTATCCAAGTCACCCTGCATCCTCTTAGCATCCTCCTCACTGCTAACACTGCCACCCAGCTTCGTGTCATCCGCAAACTTGGAGATGCTGCATTTAATTCCCTCATCCAAGTCATTAATATATATTGTAAACAACTGGGGTCCCAGCACTGAGCCTTGCGGTACCCCACTAGTCACCGCCTGCCATTCTGAAAAGGTCCCGTTTATTCCCACTCTTTGCTTCCTGTCTGCTAACCAATTCTCCACCCACACCAATACCTTACCCCCAATACTATGTGCTTTAAGTTTCCACACTAATCTCCTGTTGAGGGATAATAATTGTTCCTGAACCTGGTGATGTGAGTACTGAGGCTCCTGTACCTTCTTCCTGATGGCAGCAGCGAGAAGATAACATGTCCTGGGTGGTGGGGATGTCCCTAAGACACCAGTTATTACTTCAATTTTATTCAGATCTTCCTACAGAAAATTCCTGTCCGTGAAGAGCAGAATCTAATTAAAGAATCAGCTGTTGTCATAAAATCAACTAGCTATTTTCCAAAAAATTAAATTCGGTTTTGTTCATTGAGACTCCTCTGACTTCATAGTGAACTGTGTTTTATTAGAAAATAAATAGGTCTTTTTTAAACTGCATAAATTGAATTGAAGTGTTTAATCACAATGATGAGACTGGTATTCTCCTGAAGACCAAAGGATGTTTAAGACCATAAAACCATAAGACATAGGAGCAGAATTAGACCATCTGTCCCATCCAGTCTGCTTCACCATTCAATCATGGCTGATCCTTTTTTTTTTCCTCCTCAACCCCAGTTCCTGGCCTCCTCCCTGTAACCTTTGAAATTTATTTAGTTTATTTAGACCAGGAGCTCCCAACCTAGGGTCCACAGATCCTTTGCTTAATAGTATTGGTCCATGAGGTTGGAAGAAATAGAAAGAAGGACTATTTGTTCTGTTGGGGTATGGAAGAGTTGTAATAATTTAGATTCAAATTTATTTATCACAGGTACATTGAAGCATGTGTCATTTGCATAAACAACCAAAGCAACCTAAGCATACACTGAGGGTAGCCCACATCAGACATTCCTGCACCAACATAGCCTGCCCTCAATGCTCAGCTCAGCAGAACATGAAACCAATAACAGCAAACCAATTTATTTATTTCTTGAGATGCAACATAGAACAGCCCTTCCGAACTTCATCCACTACACCCAGAAATCTCCTGATTTAATCCTAGCCTAATCACAGGACAATTTACAATAACCAATTAACCTACCAAGCAGTACACTTTTGGACTGTGGGAGGAAACTGGAGCACCCGGAGGAAATCTACGCTGTCACAGGGAGAATGTACCCAAACCCCTTACAGGCAGCAATGGGAACTGAACCTGGGTCACTGGTACCGTGAAGCTAACTGCTATGCTATTGTGCTACCCAAGCCCCTTTCCTCCCTCTTGACTACCCATTCAGACATGCACACACACAGACAGCCCTCTAATCCGAGGACAGCCCAAGTGAGGGCCTCCAGCCTCCAGCAGACTTGTGAATCGTGGACATTGAGCTTTTGACTTCCCTAGTGGACTGACATCTTTGGCCTTCGATCCTTGGCTCCTGGATTTCCAATCGACCTCCGGGTCTCGATGACGACAAGTTGGGACCCTGGATGAGGACCTCAGACTCTGGAGTAAGTGGGAGTAGTCTAATAGTAGAGCAGGAGTCATTTCTTCTCTCAAAGTGGGATGGAAGTCAAGAACTCTCTCCTCTGGAAAACTGGGTTCAATTGAAACGCGAGTTGGAGAGAAGCCATAACAATAACCTCTCTGTCGACGTCAGCAAAACCAAAGGGCTGATTATCGACTAGAGGAGGAAGAAGCCGAAGGCCCAGAACCAGTCCTCACATTAGGAGATCAAAGGTGGAGAGGGTCAGTAACTTTAATGCCATGTGCTCTTTCCACAACTGAGGAATTGTCCTGAGACCAGCATGTAAATGCCGTCACAAAGTAGGCACAACAGCACTTCTGCTTTCTTAGAAGTTCGCAGAGATTCAGTATGTCGTCTAAAACTTTGACAAACTTCTATAGAGACAGTATTGTTGCACAGTGCACAGTGGAGAGTATCTGAGTGGTTGGATCACAGTCTGGTATGGAAACACCAATGCTCAGGACCGGAAAAGTCTTCAAAAAGTGGTGGATACGGCCCAGTCCATCACAGGCAAAGACCCCCCCACCCCACCACCACCATTGAGTACATCCATGTGGAGTGCTTATGCAGGAAAGCAACATCCATCACCAATGACTCCCCCGCACCCACCACCATCCAGGCCATGCTCTCTTCTTGCCTCTACAATGGGTAGGAGGCACAGGAGCCCCAGGTCCCACACCACCAGGTTCAGGAACAGTTATTACTCCTCAACCATCAGGCTCCTGAACCAGCATGGATAACTTTACTCACCTCAACACTGAACTGATTCCACAACCTATGGACTCACTTTCTAGGACTCTACAACTCATGTTCTCAGTATTATTTATTTTCTTTTTTTATTATTATTTGCACAGTTTGTCTTCTTTTTCACATTGGTTGCTTATCAGCCTTTCTTTATGTAGCTTTTTATAAATTCTATTGTATTTCTTCATTTTCCTGTGAATGCCCAAATCTCAGGGTAGCGTATGCTGACATATTTGAAATGAAAGAGAGGATTGGCAGCTTGGCTTGGCTGCTTGTTCACGAGGATGTTCGCCGAGCCGGAAGGCTAGGTCGCAAACGTGACATCACCAGTCAAGGCGATGTCATCAGTGTGCAACTGAGTGTTGGTTGTGCTGATATAAATGCGAGTACGAGGCAGAAACAGTATTCAATTGCACACCGATGACGTCACCTCGACTGGTGACAAAATGTTTGCGATCTAGCCTCCAGGCTTGGCGAACAGCCCTACAAACCAATACACGTGCATTGATAATAAATTTACTTTGACATCGATTTTGTTAAGCAAAGACATTGAAGAGGAAACAACCAACGTGGATAGACGGAGTTATGAGCAGCGCTCAGGGTATGGAATGCTCCTCGTTCCTGGCACACCAAATTCCGCTGACATCAGCGTCAATGAGCCAAGTGACAATTCAAGGCACTGAAAGTCCCTGAGCACACCAGAGACAAACACTCAGTCCGTCACGCTGTAATAGACAGCAAAGCCCAAATGTTAGCAGGGGCCACCAGAGAGTAGCCAGTTCAGTTCCCTCTGCCTGTGCTGTGAAAGAGAGCCGAGTACAATCCTGTTTGAATGACTGTCACGTATAATACCCACCTGCTTCTCAACTACCATCTGATCCGGCGTGGAAACAGATGCGACATTAAACCAGTATTTTCCCTTGTGCCTGTCAAATGCGCATTGTTTCAAACCGGCAAATTAATAGTACCTTCTGTGGGGACAGATCCAGAAAGGCATGAGCCAATGGACCCCACACACTCACTCATTTTCAAGAGGTGAGTGATGCAGAGATGGTCAGCTTGCTTCACTGGAAGCAGATACTTGTTGGGAAGGTCACATAGAAAAACAGCCTAAGATGGCATTAAACCGCAACATCCAGCCCCAACCTTCTAAGAGCCCTTCACTCTTTCGTTTGCCAACCTCACTCCTGACTTCCCCTCTCCCTGCATTTGTACAACAGTGTGCATTTCATAAACACAAGAGATTCTGTAGATTCTGGAAATCTAAAGCAATGCACACAAAATGCTGGAGGAACTCAGCAGATCAGGCATTATCTATAGAGAGAAATAAACAGCCGACGTTTCAGGCCGAGACCCTTCGTCAGGATATGCTGGCTGTTACCTTTGAAACTCCAAAAACTAATCAAAGGGAAAAAATGGGAGTCTAGTGAGACTCATGGACTTGATTTTAAATTCATTTTCTTTCATAAGGCGCTCTCGTATGATGTATGCCATTCATGTACTTCCTACATATAAGCCATGGTGAATTATATAAACAAAGAATGCTTAATCAAACAATATATTTAAAATATTACTGAATTATTAGATACACTACAGTGGGGGCAGGCTGCAAGTATTGCCACTCATTCCAGCGCCAACATAGCGTGCCCGTGCCCACCAAGTTCAGCAGAGCAACAGACATCATCAGCAACACAACACTAAAACGACAAAACAGCAAAACTAATTACTCTCCCAGCAACCCACCCTGACACACACACACACACACACACACACACACACGCACACACGCACACACACACACACGCACACACACACACGCGCACACACACACACACACACACACACACACACACACACACACACGCACACACACGCACACACGCACACACACACACACGCACACACGCACATGCACACACGCACACGCACACACACACACACGCACACACACACACGTTGTCTCTGGGATCCTCCAACCCTTGGTCCTGGACTCTCAGCCTCACTGACACTGGGCTCCAACTTCAGACTCCGACTGAGGTCCTACTGATTACATGTTTGACCTACTGGACTCGCATAGACCTCTGGCCCGATGACCCAGGCCCTCATGTCTTCGACCTTCAGGCTTCCACCTCCGTGCCCTGAACTTTGCCGACAACTGTTTTTTGACCCCCAGGACTCACCAGTCATGGGTTTGACCCTTGGGTCTTGACTACTGGACTCACACTGATGTTGTTTGACCTTTAGCACCCGACCTCTGAACTCACATGGATTTACCACCCCAGTGAACTAGAGGGGTGGGTTTATGCCCTCATGATTCCTGTCCATATCTGAGACTCACTGCTCGACTGGTCCCTGTATAACAGACAATAGACAATAGACAATAGGTGCAGGAGTAGCCCATTCGGCCCTTCAAGCCAGCACCGCCATTCACTGTGTTCATGGCTGATCATCCACAATCAGTACCCCGTTCCTGCCTTATCCCCATATCCCTTGACTCCACTATCTTTAAGAGCTCTATCTAACTCTTCCTTGAAAGCATCCAGAGAATTGGCCTCCACTGCCTTCTGAGGTAGAGTATTCCACAGATCCACAACTCTCTGGGTGAAAAAGTTTTTCCTCAACTCTGTTCTAAATCGGCCAGATTTGGAAACAGCTTCTTTCCAACTGTGATAAAACTGCTGAACGGATCCTGACCCAGATCTGGGCCGTACCCTCCAAATATCTGGACCTGCCTCTCGGTTTTTTTGCACTACCTTACTTTCCATTTTTCTATTTTCTATTTATGATTTATAATTTAAATTTTTAATATTTCCTATCGATTTGTAATCCAGGGAGCTGGAAGCGCAGAATCAAATATCGCTGTGATGATTGTACGTTCTAGTATCAATTGTTTGGCGACAATGAAGTATAAAGTATAAATTGTCTACCCCTTATTCTTAAACTGTGGCCTCTGGTTTTGGACTCCCCCAACATCAGGAACATGTTTCCTGCCTCTAGCGTGTCCAATCCCTTAATAATCTTATATGTTTCAATCAGATCCCCTCTCATCCTTCTAAATTCCAGTGTATACAAGCCCAGTTGCTCCAATCTTTCAACATATGACAGTCCTGCCATCCCTAGAATTAACCTCGTGAACATACGCTGCACTCCCTCCATAGCAAGAATGTCCTTCCTCAAATTTGGAGACCAAAACTGTACACAATACTCCAGGTGTGATCTCACCAGGTCTCTGTACAACTGCAGAAGGACCTCTTTGCTCTTATACTCAATTCCCCTTGTTATGAAGGCCAGCATGCCATTAGCTTTCTTCACTGCCTGCTGTACCTGCATGCTTAATTTCAGTGACTGATGAACAAGGACACCTAGATCTCGTTGTACTTCCCCTTTTCCTAACTTGACACCATTTAGATAGTAATCTGCCTTCCTGTTCTCACCACCAAAGTGGATAACCTCACATTTATCCACATTAAACTGCATCTGCCCACTCATCCAGTTTGTCCAAGTCACCCTGCATTCTCATAACATCCTCCTCACATTTCACACTGCCACACTGTCATCTGCAAATTTGCTAATGTTACTTTTAATCCCTTCATCTAAATCATTAACGTATATTGTAAATAGCTGTGGTTCCAGCACCAAGCCTTGCAGTACCCCACTAGTCACTGCCTGCCGTTCTGAAAGGGACCCGTTAATCCCTACTCTTTGTTTCCTGTCTGCCAACCAATTTTCTATCCATATCAGTTCCCTACACCCAATACCATGTGCTCTAATTTTGTCCACTAACCTCCTATGTGGGACCTTATCAAAGGCTTTCTGAAAGTCCAGGTACACTACATCTACTGGCTCTCCCTTGTCCATTTTCATAGTTACATCCTCAAAAAATTCCAGAAGATTAGTCAAGCAGGATTTCCCCTTCGTAAATCCATGCTGACTCGGTCCGATCCTGTTACTGCTATCCAAATATGCCGCTATTTCATCATAATTGACTCCAGTATCTTCCCCACCACTGATGTCAGGCTAACTGGTCTATAATTCCCTGTTTTCTCTCTCCCTCCTTTCGTAAAAAGTGGGATAACATTAGCTACCCTCCAATCCTCAGGAACTGATCCTGAATCTATAGAACATTGGAAAATTATTACCAATGCGTCCACGATTTCTAGAGCCACCTCCTTAAGTACCCAGGGATGGAGACCCACCAGGCCCTGGGGATTTATCAGCCTTCAGTCCCATCAGTCCACCCAACACCATTTTCTGCCTAAAGTGAATTTCCTTCAGTCTATCAAATACCTTGCCGTGCATTGTGTAACGAGGAAAGGTTAGTGGTATTGATGCATACGAGAAAGTACTGAATTAATGATCTAATTAATGTCCTGCAACACCAGTATTTACTGTATGTGTTATGAATAAACAATATTTTTCAAAATAAAATGTAACTTTGGGACCTGTCACAGAGAAATTGATGTCATATTGATATAATGTAAGTGCTAGTATTTTTTATTTATTTATTTTTAATTTATTTAGGGATACAGTGTGGAACAGGACCTACCGGCTCAACAAGCCACACTGCCCAGCAACCCACCTATTTAACCCTGGCCTAATCACGGGACAATTTACAACGACCAATTAATCTCCCAACCAGTCTGTCTTTGGACTGTGGGAGGAAACCGGAGCATCCGGAGGGAACCCACGCTGTCACGGGAAGAACGTACAAACTCCTTACAGACGGCACCAGAATTGAACTCTGACTCTGGAATGGCCTGAGCTGTCGTAGCATCTCTTTGCTGGGAATAGCAGCGTGTGGCGTGCTAGCCTAGAGGTTAGCGCAACGCTTTACGATTAGGGTTCAATTCTGAAAGGAATTTGTTCATTCTGCCTGTGACCACTCCTGCTTCCTCCACATTCCAAGGATGTACAGGTTAGTCGGTGTGGGCATCCACCAGAAGTATGATGCCACTTGCAAGCAGCCCTCAGCACATCCTCGGACTGTGTTGGTCATTAGCAAAGTACTTCACTGTATGTTTCGATGCACATGTGACAAATAAAGTTCATCTTTAATCTCTGACTAGTTGATGGTTTCCCAGTAACAGCTACAATGAAATCTTTAAGAAGATCTAAATGATGAATGTCATCATAGCCCAGAAAAGTCCAAGAATAGAACTGTGCTTCAGAATTACCTTTTGAAAGCCTGCTCACGGAGGAAGTGGCAGATCCAGGAACAATGCACCTGTGGTGTTCAACGTAAGGCAGAGAAACACAGAAAGGATGACGGATGTATTGGCTGAAAGGGTTTTGAACTCTATTCTGAAAGGTATGTTGGTGCTGGAAGCATGACGTCACGTACAGGCTGCCCTTCCCCCCCCCCACTACATCCTCGGACTGTGTTGGTTGTTGGTGGAAATGACGGACGTAGGACAGCAGGGCATCACGCAGTTAACATAACACTTTGTATTTCATAACGCTTTTCATTGTATGTTTTGATATTTCAATGTACATATGACAAATAAAGCAAATCTTATCTTTACTCTTTTATAAATGCGCAGTGCAAACTTTAATAATTTGATATATTTTCAGAAAATGTCATAAATCATAGAGAGAATCAGATTGAGAAGAATATATAGATAAAGAAGAAAATATCTTGGTAAAAGGAACTGGAGCACAATAAAAAAAAATTGAAAGCTAAGTATTAGTGGATTGATCAGGCTGGCCACCAGGTTGTAGGAAAAAAGAGTGAACTTAACTGTAGATGATAATAATCATAATTGTAACATTATGCATCTCGCAACTAGTCACCACTCACTTAGGTAACCACAATACACTTACAGAAGAACAGAAAGGATGCCATAAGGGTATGAAAGGATGTAAAGAAAAACTGATAATAGATTCCGTGATTCTAAATCAAGCCCAGCGGAAAAGCAGAGATCTTTCATGTTGTTATATTGACTACCAAAAAGCATTTTATTCTGTCAAAAGGAAACTTCAGACAGAATTTACTTCAAAGCTTAACCAAAATCTTCTAAATGGAGCTCAATAGTGAAAATATAAACCAGGCAGTAAACATTTTCGCTCTACCCACATTAATACATTCTTCTGGTATAATATCTTGGTCCAAAACTGATCTGGAAAAATTTACAAAGAAAAATAAGAACTGACATGACAAATTTTAGAAAACACTACGTATACTCGAATGCACTTAGATCAACACTACCTAGGACAGAAGCAGGAAGAGGAATAAAAGACATTAAAAATTTCCACAACTGTCAGATAAAACTTCTAAGGGTATATTTTCGTCAATAAAAGCAGGATTCTGCACTCTGTGTGAGCATGTGCAATTCTGATAAGTACACACCGCTAAACTTAAAGAAAGCACAACCCAGACAAATGAATAAATTTTAACTACAGAAGGAAAAGTTAACCAATGGAAGAGCATGACCCTCCATGGAAGACCCCCCACAATCTGAACAGACTAGATGTGGACAAGGAAATGCTGAACATCTGACTCAGAGCTGGAGATCTCTTCCCAGAAACAGAGGGGTTCTTTGTAGCAACACAGGACCAGAGAGTTAACACAAAAATATATCAAAAATACATGATAAAAGACCAATAAGTTCAAGATGATAAATACAGTAAATGCCAAGAGAAACCAGACACAATACAACATGTTATAGGATCCTGCAGCAGTTTCACACAAAGTAGTTCAAGGTGTTTTACGATGGGATAAAATGCAAACATAAAAATAAAAGACCAAATGGTGTTAGTTAAAAGTAAGGTGAGATAAGTAGGTTTAATAATAATTTTGGTGAAGCTGGCCTCATTACAGCAGAAATGAATACAGGATCTTCTTCAACACTTCAAACAATGATATGCATTTTATCTTAGATTTTCTCAATTGCAGGGCATTGACCCTGCCTGAAGATTTGCCAAATGTTGATAAATTTGGCTTCCAGATCCAACTGATGATTAATCAATGCATCCTCACTCCTTCCTGGGCTCATGAGAGCCCAGTGATTAGTCCACAAAGTATTGATGTGTCGAATTGATCTATGCTCTGTGTGGCTTTTGAGGACACTGTAATGAATGTGTGGATAGTTCAATATATACACTGAATGAAAGGGAATGTCTCTCTGAAGGAATCATCCATCATTATTTTAAAATCCATTCATTCATTGGATGTGGGTAACTTATTGTCCCCCTGTAATCACCCTGTCATACCTTGCCAGACCATGCCAGAACACAACGAGAACAGCTACATTCTTGCGCAACACACACACAATATCGGAGGAACTCAGCAGGCCAAGCAGCATCCATCGAAAAGAGTAACTAGTCGACATTTCAACAGGACTGGAAAGAAAAGGGAGAAGTCAGAGGCAGAAGGTGGGGAGGAGGGGAGAAAGAAATACAAGATGGTAGGTGATAGGTGAAATCGGGTGAGAGGGAGGGGATGAGGTAAGGAGGTGGGAAGTTGAGTGGTGAATGAGATAAAGGGCTGAAGGAGTAGGAGTCTGATAGGAGAGGACAGAAGACCATGGAAGAAAGGGAAGGAGGAGGGGCACCAGGGGAAGGTAATGGACAGGTAAAGAGATGAGGTGAGAGAGGGAAACAGGAATGGGGGAATGGTGAAAGGGGCAGGGCAATTTCCGGAAGTTAGAGAAATCGACGTTCATGCCAACAGGTTGGAGGCCACCCAGACGGAATATAAGCTGTTGCTCCTCCAACCTGAGTGTGGCCTCATCACAACAGTAGAGGAGGCCTTGGATTGACACGTCAGTGAACTACAATCTTGTGTGTGGATGCACTTGGAAGGCCACACAGATTTCCATCTATCTATCTATTTATTTATTCATTCATTCATTCAGTGACACATCGTGGAGTGGGCCCTTCCAGCCCTTTGAGCCACAACCCCGACTGCTCTGATTAACTCCAACCTGAGTAACGAACCTATTCAGTACGTCTTTAGTTTGTGGGGGATGTTGTGTATTTAAGTAATGTTTGAGTAATCTTGTATATATATAGATTGCTTGATTAAGCATTCTTGTTTGTTTAAGTAATTCATTATACTTATATGTATAAATACATGAATTGTATACATCATCACGCTACGATGTGATATGTGTGCTCAACACACACAAAGTGCTGGTAGAACACAGCAGGCCAGGCAGCATCTATAGGAAGAGGTACAGTCGATGTTTTGGTCCGAGACCTTTCGTCAGGACTAACTGAAAGAAGAATTTTGTGTGTGTTTCTCTCTTACTATCTCTTCTTTCAGTTAGTCTTGACGAAGGGTCTCGGCCCGAAACATCGACTGTACCTCTTCCTATAGATGCTGGCCTGCTGTGTTCTACCAGCATTTTGTGTGTGTTGCTTGAATTTCCAGCATCTGCAGATTTTCTTGTGTTTGTGATATGTGCATGCCTCACTTAAAGTAAGCTCAAAGTTAGACCTGCATTTTGGACTCCTGTGTCTTCCTTAGAATTAGATTAATGTTTTGATGTTATAAAGCATAACAGGAAGAAACCCAAGCAGCCGGGGAAAACCCACACATTCCATGGGAAGGGTGTACAGAGACTCCTTACAGACGGTGCTGGATTTGAACACCACTGGATTTTATTCCCCAAGCTGGAATAGCATCGCGTATCTGTGAAGGACTTAAGTAAATCTGATGCATTTTTACAGCCATGCCTTTGTTTCATTGTCATTAGTGCTGATGCCAGCTTTTGGAGCTCATTAGACTACAAGTTGATAGGATTGTTAAGAAGGCGTATGGTGTATTGGCCTTCATTAGTTGGGGGATTGAGTTCATGATCCATGAGGTAATGTTGCAGCTCTATAAAATCCTGATTAGACCACACTTATTGAGTTCAGTTCTGGTCACCTCATTATGGGAAGAGTGTGGAAGCTTTGAAGAAGAAATTTAACAGGAAGTTGCCTGGGTTAGAGAGCATGTCTTATGAATAATAGGTTGAGCTGGCTAGGGCTTTTCTCTTCGGAGCAAAAGAGGATGAGAGTGATTTGACAGAGGTGTACAAGATGAATAGAAGCATAGACAGAGTAGAGAGCCAGAGACTTTACCCAGGGCAGCAACCGCTAATATGAGAGACATCCTTTCAAGGTGATTGTAGGAAGGAATGGGGGATACAGTTTTGGAGATTTTTTTTTACGCAGAGAGTGGTAGCTGCGTGGAATGCACTGCAAAGGGTAGTGGTAGAGGCAGATACATTTGGGGCATTAAGGAAACTCCTAAATAGGCACATGGATGATAGAAAAATAGAGGGCTGTGCAGGAAGGAAGGGTTAGATTGATCTTACAGTAGGTTAATAGGTTGGCACAACTTTGAGGGCCAAAGGGCCTGTATTGTGCTGTAATGTTATATGTTTTATGCTCTGTATAGGAGCAGAATTAAACCATTTGGCCCATCGAGCCTACTCTGATATTTAATCATGGCTGAACATTTCACCCTGTTCTCCTGCCTTCTCCCTGTAGCCCTCAACCCCCTTACCAATCAAACACCGGTCGGTCAATCCAGCCTTAAACTCTCCTGGTGTGTGGAGATGCACTGGTTAAATTACTTGGCTTCTAGTCCAAAGACATGAACTGAAATCTCACTGTGAAATTTACATTCAGTTAATAATCTGGAATTTGAAGGGACAATAATTAATCATGAGTGATGAAGAGAAAATCTATGCGATTGGTGTAAAAACCCATCTGCTTCACTAATGCTCTTCACAGAAACAAATCCATTGCTCGATCTGATCCGACTGTTATCTGGCTTCAGACCCATCCCACATGTGGCCAACAATAAAATAGCCAAGTAAGCCTCTCAGTTGAAGGGCATAAGACCATAAGACATAGGAGCAGAATTAGGCCATTCGGCCCATTGAGATTGTTCTGCCATTCCATCATGGCTCAATTATTATCCCTCTCAATTCCATTCCTTCCTTCCGTAATCTTTGCCACCTTTACTAAACAAGAAGCTATTAAGCTCTATTTTAAATATAACCAATGTCTTGGACTCCACAGCCATCTGTGGCAATGAATTCAACAGATTCACCACCCTCTGGCTAAAGAAATTCCTCCTCATCTCTGTTCTAACTGGACATCCCTCTATTCTAAGGCTGTGCCCTTTGGTCCTATAGGAAACATCCTCCCAAACTATCTTGGCATTTCAAGTTGAAAAGCAGGACCTCAAGGGTGGTAATCTCAGGATTGTTACCTGTGCTAGGTGCCAGTGAGGGTAAGAATAGGATGCTCTGGAGGAGGAACAAGTGGCTGAGGAACTGGTGTAGGGGGCAGGGTTTCAGATTTCAGGATCATTGGGACCTCTTTTGGGGCAGGTGGGACCTGTACAAGAGAGACAGGTTACACTTGAACCACAGGGGGACCAATATCCTTTCAGGGAGGTTTGTTAATGCTATTGGGGGGGCTTTAAACTAGATTTGCAGGGGGATGGGAACCAGAGTGCCAGAGCTGACAGTGTGGCTGGGGTGAAAATAAATGATATTGAAAGTTTAAGCAAATCCGCTGATAGAAAGGTTGTGAGTGGTGGTAAAAATCTTCTGAGGTGTATATATTTCAATGCTAGGAGTATTGCGGGGAAGGTGGATGAGTTGAGGGCATGGATTGACATGTGGAATTATGATGTTGTAGCAATTAGTGAAACTTGGCTACAGGAGGGGCAGGACTGGCAGCTTAATATTCCAGGGTTCCGATGTTTCAGATGTGATCGAGGCAGAGGAATGAAAGGGGGGGGAGTAGCATTGCTTGTTAGGGAAAATATTACAGCAGTGCTCAGGCAGGACAGATTAGAGGGCTTGTCTACTGAGTCCTTGTGGGTGGAGCTGAGAAACAGGAAAGGTATGGCCACATTAGTGGGATTGTATTACAGACCACCCAATAGTCAACGAGAATTGGAAGAGCAAATCTGCAGAGAGATAGCAGGCAACTGCAGGAAACATTAAGCTGTGGTGGTAGGGGATTTTAATTTTCCATACATTGATTGGGACTCCCATACTGTTAGGGGTCTAGGTGGTTTAGAGTTTGTAAAATGTGTTCAGGAAAGTTTTCTAAATCAATATATAGAGGGACCAACTAGAGGGGATGCAATATTGGATCTCCTGTTAGGAAACGAATTAGGGCAAGTGACAGAAATCTGTGTAGGGGAGCACTTTGGTTCCAGTGATCATAACACCATTAGTTTCAATTTGATCATGGACAAGGATAGATCTGGTCCTAGGGTTGAGGTTCTGAACTGGAAGAAGGCCAAATTTGAAGAAATGAGAAAGGATCTAAAAAGCGTGGATTGGGACAGGTTGTTCTCTGGCAAAGATGTGATCGGTAGGTGGGAAGCCTTCAAAGGGGAAATTTTGAGAGTGCAGAGTTTGTATGTTCCTGTCAGGATTAAAGGCAAATTGAATAGGAATAAGGAACCTTGGTTCTCAAGGGATATTGCAACTCTGATAAAGAAGAAGAGGGAGTTGTATGAAATGTATAGGAAACAGGGGGTAAATCAGGTGCTTGAGGAGTATAAGAAGTGCAAGAAAATACTTAAGAAAGAAATCAGGAGGGCAAAAAGAAGACATGAGGTTGCCTTGGCAGACAAAGTGAAGGATAATCCAAAGAGCTTTTGCAAGTATATTAAGAGCAAAAGGATTGAAAGGGATAAAATTGGTCTTCTTGAAGATCAGAGTGGTCGGCTTTGCGCGGAACCAAAGGAAATGGGGAAGATCTTAAATAGGTTTTTTGCGTCTGTATTTATTAAGGAAGCTGGCATGAAATCTATGGAATTGAGGGAATCAAGTAGTGAGACCATGGAAACTGTACAGATTGAAAAGGAGGAGGTGTTTGCTGTCTTGAGGAAACTTAAAGTGGATAAATCCCCAGGACCTGACAGAGTGTTCCCTCGGACCTTGAAGGAGACTAGTGTTGAAATTGCGGGGGCCCTGGCAGAAATATTTAAAATGTCGCTGTCTACGGGTGAAGTGCCGGAGGATTGGAGAGTGGCTCATGTTGTTCCATTGTTTAAAAAAGGATCGAAAAGTAATCCGGGAAATTATAGGCTGGTGAGTTTAACGTCAGTAGTAGGTAAGTTATTGGAGGGAGTACTAAGAGACAGAATCTACAAGCATTTGGATAGACAGGGGCTTATTAGGGAGAGTCAACATGGCTTTGTGCGTGGTAGGTCATGTTTGACCAATCTGTTGGAGTTTTTCGAGGAGGTTACCAGGAAAGTGGATGAAGGGAAGGCAGTGGATATTGTCTACATGGACTTCAGTAAGGCCTTTGACAAGGTCCCGCATGGGAGGTTAGTTAGGAAAATTCAGTCGCTAGGTATACATGGAGAGGTGGTAAATTGGATTAGACATTGGCTCGATGGAAGAAGCCAGAGAGTGGTGGTAGAGAATTGCTTCTCTGAGTGGAGGCCTGTGACTAGCGGTGTGCCACAGGGATCAGTGCTGGGTCCATTGTTATTTGTCATCTATATCAATGATCTGGATGATAATGTGGTAAATTGGATCAGCAAGTTTGCTGGTGATACAAAGATTGGAGGTGTAGTAGACAGTGAGGAAGGTGTTCAGAGCCTGCAGAGGGACTTGGACCAGCTGGAAAAATGGGCTGAAAGATGGAGTTTAATACTGACAAGTGTGAGGTATTGCATGTTGGAAGGACAAACCAACGTAGAACATACAGGGTTAATGGTAAGGCACTGAGGAGTGCAGTGGAACAGAGGGATCTGGGAATACAGATACAAAATTCCCTAAAAGTGGCGTCAGAGGTAGATAGGGTCGTAAAGAGAGCTTTTGGTACATTGGCCTTTATTAATCGGTATTGAGTATAAGAGCTGGAATGTTATGATGCGGTTGTATAAGGCATTGGTGAGTCCGAATCTGGAGTATTGTGTTCAGTTTTGGTCACCAAATTACAGGAAGGATATAAATAAGTTTGAAAGAGTGCAGAGAAGGTTTACAAGGATGTTGCCGGGACTTGAGAAACTCAGTTGCAGAGAAAGGTTGAATAGGTTAGGACTTTGTTCCCTGGAGCGTAGAAGAATGAGGGGAGATTTGATAGAGGTATATAAAATTATGATGGGTATAGATAGAGTGAATGCAAGCAGGCTTTTTCCACTGAGGCAAGGGGAGAAAAAAACCAGAGGACATGGGTTAAGGGTGAGGGGGGAAAAGTTTAAAGGGAACATTAGGTGGGGCTTCTTCACACAGAGAGTGGTGGGAGTATGGAATGAACTGCCAGATGAGGTGGTAAATGCGGGTTCTTTTTTAACATTTAAGAATAAATTGGACAGATACATGGATGGGAGGTGTATGGAGGGATATGGTCCGTGTGCAGGTCAGTGGAACTAGGCAGAAAATGGTTCGGCACAGCCAAGAAGGGCCAAAGGGCCTGTTTCTGTGCTGTAGTTTCTATGGTTCTATGGTTCTATGGTTCAATATTCAACAGGTTTCAGTGAAATCCTGGATAACTTCACTGACCTCAACTCTGGACTGATCATTGAACACAATACTCCAAGTAGTGCCATGGTAGTGTAACGGTCAGCACGGCACCGGTATAGCTTGGGGCGTCAGAGTTCAGAGTTCAATTCTGACGTCCTCTGTAAGGGATCTCAGCACTTCCTCCCGCAGAATATGTGGGTTTTCTCCGGGTCCTCCCGTTACCTCCTACAGTCCAAAGATGTATTGGGTAGGTTAATTGGTCATTGTAAGTTGTCCGGTGCTTAGGTTGGGGTTGTCACGGTTGTCAGGGTTTGCAGGCCGATGCGACTCAAAGGGCACGAAAGTTCTATTCCACGTTTATCTTCAAATAAATGAATAGATAAGTGTGGTATAACCAGAGTTTTATTGAGCTACAGCATTACCTCGGGGCTCTTGAGCTCAATCTGCTGACTAATAAGAAGGAGGAGAAGATGGCAGCGCGACGCAGTGCGTGCAGCTCTCCGGTGAAATGATATTGTATCTGTTAAATAGGGGCTGTGGACAATTCTGATTTGGTGAAGCCAGACGTGAGAAGCAAAGGAACATCTGGAGAAATTTCTGGAATGCCTGGTTCGCTGCTGTTGTTACTGTGCGATCGAGAATCTCCGAAGGGTAGGCCCCAAAATCCTCGGCTTTGCCTGCTGTTGGTGACTGAGGCTGAGGTCAAAGCGTTTGGATAGAGATGGTGCTCGGTACTCGGTCGGAGAGCTGATCAGAGCTCGAAGTTTTCAGACGACTCAGAGTTGGACTGTGGTCGGGCATGGCAGGGAGAGTTTTCTTCCTTCTCCCGTCTGTGTGAGATGTGGGACTTTCGAGAGACTTTGAACTTTTTTACTGTGCCATGGACTGTTCTTCATCAAGTTATGGTATTGTTGCACTGTTGTAACTTAATGTTATAATTATGTGGTTTTTGTTAGTTTTTCAGTCTTGGTCTGTCCTGTGTTTCTGTGATATCACACCGGAGGAATATTGTATAATTTCTTAATGCATGCATTACTAAATGACAATAAAAGAGGACTGCGTGTCCTCATAATCTAATAATCTAATAAAGGCCAAAACAGCACACACCTTCTTAACTACCCTATCAATTTAAGGCATGGAGACTGACAGATTCTTGATTGGTAGGTGAGTTAAGGATTACAAAGAGAAGGCAGGAGAAGTGGATTGAAATCAAAATCAGCCATGATTGCTTGGCAGTCAATGGGCTGAATGGCCTTATTCTAATCCTATATATTTGGTTATATGGTCTAATGCAGCTGATCAAGTAGCATCTGTGGAGGCAAATGCATGATCAATGTTTCAAAAAAGTTCAAAAGTTCAAAGTAAATTTATTATCGAAGTACATACAGTACTGTGTAAAACTTTGAGGCAAAAAAGGCATAAGACATAGAAGCAGATTTAGGCCATTTGACACATCAAGTGAGGTCCACCATTCAATCATGCCTGATTCTTTCTTATCCTCCTCAGCCCCACTCCCCAGCCTTCTCCCTGTAACCTTTGATGCCATGTTCAATCAAGAACCTATCAGGCTCTGCCTTAAATAAACCCAATAACCCTCCACAGCTGCCTGTGGTAACAAATTCCACAAATTCTCCACCCTCTGCCTAACTAAATTTCTCCGCATCTCTGTTTTAAATGGTTGCCCCTATATGCCCTCTTGTCCTTGACTCCCCCACCATGGGAAACATCCTTTCCACATATACTCTGTCTAGGCCTTTCAACATTCGAAAGGTTTCAACGAGATCCCTCCTCATCCTTCTGAATTCCAGCGAGTACAGACCCAGAGCTATCAGATATTTCTCCTATGACAACCCTTTCATCCCCGGAATCATCTTTGTGAACCTCTTGCATTCTAGACCTCTTGAAATGAATGCTAACATTGCATTTGCCTTCCTCACCACTGACTCTACATGCAGCATCTCCAAGTTTGCGGATGACACGAAGCTGGGTGGCAGTGTTAGCTGTGAGGAGGATGCTAAGAGGATGCAGGGTGACTTGGATAGGTTAGGTGAGTGGGCAAATTCATGGCAGATGCAATTTAATGTGGATGAATGTGAAGTTATCCACTTTGGTGGCAAGAACAGGAAAACAGATTATTATCTGAATGGTGGCCGATTAGGAAAAGGGGAGGTGCAACGAGACCTGGGTGTCATTATACACCAGTCATTGAAAGTGGGCATGCAGGTACAGCAGGCGGTGAAAAAGGCGAATGGTATGCTGGCATTTATAGCAAGAGGATTCGAGTACAGGAGCAGGGAGGTACTACTGCAGTTGTACAAGGCCTTGGTGAGACCACACCTGGAGTATTGTGTGCAGTTTTGGTCCCCTAATCTGAGGAAAGACATCCTTGCCATAGAGGGAGTACAAACAAGGTTCACCAGATTGATTCCTGGGACGGCAGGACTTTCATATGATGAAAGACTGGATGAACTAGGCTTATACTCGTTGGAATTTAGAAGATTGAGGGGGGATCTGATTGAAACGTATAAAATCCTAAAGGGATTGGACAGGCTAGATGCAGGAAGATTGTTTCCGATGTTGCGGGGGGGGGGGGTCCAGAACGAGGGGTCATGGTTTGAGGATAAAGGGGAAGCCTTTTAGGACCGAGATTAGGAAAAACTTCTTCACACAGAGAGTGGTGAATCTGTGGAATTCTTTGCCACAGGAAACAGTTGAGGCCAGTTCATTGGCTATATTTAAGAGGGAGTTAGATATGTCCCTTGTAGCTAAAGGGATCAGGGGGTATGGAGGGAAGGTTGGTGCGGGGCTCTGAGTTGGATGATCAGCCATGATCATACTGAATGGTGGTACAGGCTCGAAGGGCCGAATGGCCTACTCCTGCACCTATTTTCTATGTTTCTATGTTTCTATGCAAGTTAGCCTTTAGGGTGTTCTGCACAAGGACTCCCAAGTCCCTTTGCATATCAGATTTTTGGATTTCTTAGAAAATAGTCTGCACATTTATTTCAATGACCAAAGTGCATGATCATGCATTTTCCAACATTATATTTCATTTGCCATTTTCTTGCCCATTCTCCTAATCTGTCTAAGTCCTTCTGCATCCTACCTGTTTCCTCAACACTACTTGCCTCTCCACCAATCCTCATATCATCTGCAAACTTGGCAACAAAGTCATCTATTCCATCATCTAAATCATTGATATACAGCATAAAAAGAAGTGGTCCCAACACCAATCCCCATGGAACACCACTAGTCACTGGCAGCCAACCAGAAAAGGATCCTTTTATTCCCACTCACTGCCTCCTACCAATCAGCCAGTGCTCTAACCATGTTAGTAATCTTCCTGTAATACCAAGGGCTGTTAACTTGGTAAGCAGCCTCATGTGTGGCACCTTGTCAAAGGCCTTCTGTAAATCCAAATGTACAATATCCACTGCATCCCCTTTATCTATCCTACTTGTAATCTCCTCAAAGAATTCGAACAGGTTCATCAGGCAAGATTTTCATTTAAGAAAACCACGCTGACTGTGTCCTATCTTATCCTGTGTCGCCAAGTACTCCATAACCTCATCCTTGACAATTGACTCCAACATCTTCCCAAACACTGAAGTCAGGCTAACTGGTCTATAATTTCCTTTTTGCTGCTTTCCTCTTTTCTTGAAGAGTGGAGTACATTTGCAATTTTCCAGTCCTCTGGCATCATGCCAGAGTCAAATGATTCTTGGAAGATCATTACTAATGTCTCCATAATCTCTACCACTACCTCTTTCAGACCCTAGGGTGCAGGTCATCTGGTCCAGGTGACTTATATCCCTTTTGGTCTTTCAGCTTTTTGACTATCCTCTCCCTTGTAATAGTAACTGCACTCACTTCTCTTCCCTCACACCCTTCAACACCTGGCACACTGCTAGTGTCTTCCACAGTGAACGCTGATGCAAAATACTCATTTAGTTTGTCTGCCATCTCCTTGTCTGCCGTTATTACCTCTCTGGCGTCATTTTCTAGTGGTCCTGTATCCATTCCCATCTCTCCTTTATTTTTTTACATACTTGAAAAAGCTTTTACTATCCACTTTGATTTTGTTTGCTAGTTTGCTTTCATATTTCATCTTTTCTCTCCTAATGATTCTTTTAGTTGCTCTCTGTAGGTTTTTACCAAAGCTTCCCAATCCTCTATCTTTCTGCTAATTTTTGCTTTGTTGCTTGTTCGCTCTTTTGCTTTTACATTAGCATTGATTTCCCTTGTCAGCCACGGTTGTACTATTTTGCCATTTCAGTATTTCTTTGTTTTTGAAATACATCTATCCTGCACTTTCCCCATTTTTCCCAGAAAAAACTCACACCATTGCTGCTCTGCTGTCATCCCTGCCATCATCTCCTTCCAATTTACTTTGGCTAACTCCTCTCTCATACCACTCTAAATTCCTTTACTCCACTGAAATACTGCTATGTCAGACTTTACTTTCTCCCTATCAAATTTCAAGTTGAACTCAATCATATTGTTACCATTGTCTCCTAAGGGTTCTTTTACCTTAAGCTTTCTAATCACCTCTGGTCCATTACATAACACCCAATCCAGTATAGCTGATCCCCTTGATAACAAACTGCTCTAAAAAGCTATCACTTAGGCGTTCAACAAACTCACTCTCCTGAGGTCCATTATCTGCCTGATTTTCCCAATTGACCTGCAAGTTGAAATCTCCCATTACTATCATAACATTGCCCTTTTGACTCGCCTTTTCAATTTCCCATTGTAATCTGTGGTCCACATCCCAGCGTCCCTGTATGTAACTGCAGTCTGGGTCCTTTTACCCTTGCAGTTTCTTAACAACACACAAGGATTCAACATCTTCTGATCCTATGCCATACCGTTCTACTGATCTGATATCGTGCTTTACCAGCAGAACGACGCCACCCCCTCTGCCTACCTTCCTACCCCTCTGATACAATGTGTACCCTTGGACATTCAGCTCCCAAGTACAATCATCCTTCAGCCAAGATTCAGAGGTGGCCACAACATCATACCCAACAATCTGTAATAGTGCAACAAGATCATCCACCTCATTTCTTATATTCCATGCATTGAGATATCACACTTTGAGTGTTGTATTTGCTACCCTTTTAGATTCTGCATCCCTAATGCACTGATACTCACCCTGCTGGCTGCAATTTTGTCCTATCATCTGCCTGCTCTTCCTGGCAGTCTGACTGCACACTATCTTTTCTTTTTTACCATCTGTCCTATCCTGGGTCCCTTCGCTCTGGTTCCCATCCCCCCTGCCAAATTAGTTTAAACCCTCCCCAACAGCTGTAACAAACCAGCCCGCGAGAATATTGGTTCCCCTCAGGTTCAGGTGCAACCCGTCACTTTTGAACAGGTCATACCTCCCCCACAGGAGATCCCAATGATCTAAAAACCTGAAGTCCTACATATATATAGCTAAGACTTTTGGCAGTACTGTAGTAATTTTATATATTGTAGTGTACTGCTGCAAAAAAAAACAATTTCATTCCATATGTGAGTGATAATAAACCTGATTCTGATAGGGGTCTCTACTGTGGACTGAGAGTGGGAAGGGATAGGAAGAGGGGAATCATGGTTGGGAAAAGGGGAAGGGGGCAGGAAACGCCAGAGAGACATTCTAAGACTTTTATATACCTATGACTTTTGCACAGTACTGTATACGTCACCATATACAACCCCGAGATTCATTTTCTTGCAGGCATACTCAATAAATCCAATAACCATAATAGAATCAATGAAGGACCACACAAACAGGGTGGACAACCAATGTGCAAAGAACACCAAACTGTACAAATACAAAAAGAAAATAAAATAAATAATATTAATAAATAAGCAATAGATATCGAGAACATGAGATGAAGACTCCTTGAAAGTGATTCCATAGGTTGTGGGAACAGTTCAGTGTTGGGTGAGTGAAGTTGCTTGAAGTTATTCTGTCTGGTTCAGCAGCCTGATGGTTGAGGGGTAATAACTGTTCCTGAACCTGCTGGTGTGAGTCCTGAGGCTCCTGTACCTTCTTCCTAATGGCAGCAGCGATAAGAGACCAAGACCTAGCTGGTGGGAGTACCTGATAATGGATGTGGCTTTCCTACAACAACATTTCGTTGGGATGTGCTCAGTGGTGGGGAGGACATGATGGACAGGCCCGCCATATCCATGACATTTTGTAGGATTTTCTGGTCAAGGACATTGGTGTTTCCGTACCAGGCTGTGATGTAGCCAGTCAATAAACTCTCAGGTTGAGAACCTGCAACATCAACCAGGCATTTGCTTTATGAGATGCTGCCTGCTCCATTGAGTTCCTCCAACAGTTTATTTTAACTCTTTACTCTGGTGTGAATTAGCTGTTACTTTTCCGACAACACTGGCTATCTGGCACTGAGGGATATTGTGAAATGATTGTGAAAAGTAGTATAGATTTGCAGCTTCTTTTCTTGGTAATGGGAATATTAATAGAATAATATTAATTTATTCAGTACTAATTGAATAAATAGCCTATCACACAACAGGTCCAGAAATTACCCCTCTCCAAAGATCACCTGTTTGATGGGGTAGAGAGGTTTGTGAGTTCCTGAGATTCCCAGAGTGATGCCATTTGAGATTTAGCTCCTGGTAGGATGACCATGGTGGAAAGGTCAAGGGAGAGGTTCCAGACAAAGAACAATCCAACTAAGAACTCAGTGATGGAGCCAGCGGAAGATGAAGTCACGTTACACAGAGAGTGAAGGGAGGAAGATGAAGTCACGTTACGCGGGGAGTGAAGGGAGGAAGATGAAGTCACGTTACACGGAGAGTGAAGGGAGGAAGATGAAGTCACGTTACGCGGAGAGTGAAGGGAGGAAGATGAAGTCACGTTATGCGGACAGTGAAGGGAGGACAACGATGTCACGTTACGCGGAGAGTGAAGGGAGGAAGACGAAGTCACGTCACGCGGAGAGTGAAGGGAGGAAGATGAAGTCACGTTACACGGAGAGTGAAGGGAGGAAGATGAAGTCACGTCACGCGGAGAGTGAAGGGAGGAAGATGAAGTCACGTCACGTGCACAGTGAAGGGAGGAAGATGAAGTCACGTTACGCGGAGAGTGAAGGGAGGAAGATGAAGTCACGTTATGCGGAGAGTGAAGGGAGGAAGATGAAGTCACGTTATGCGGACAGTGAAGGGAGGGCGACGATGTCACGTTACGCGGAGAGTGAAGGGAGGAAGACGAAGTCACGTTACGCGGACACGTTACGCGGACGATGAAGGGAGGAGGAGGAAGTCACATCACGCGGAGGGCGAAGGGAGGAGGAGGAAGTTGCGTCACGCGGAGGGCGAAGGGAGGACAATGAAGTCGCGTCATGCGAAGAGCGAAGGGAGGAAGACAAAGTCGCGTTACGTGCACAGTGAAGGGAGGAAAACGAAGTCACGTTACGCGGAGAGTGAAGGGAGGAAGACGAAGTCACGTCACGCGGAGAGTGAAGGGAGGAAGATGAAGTCACGTCACGCAGAGAGCGAAGGGAGGAAGATGAAGTCACGTTACACGGAGAGTGAAGGGAGGAAGATGAAGGCACGTTATATGGACAGTGAATGGTCCCAGTCTTCTTGCACTCCACCCCACTGGGACCTGATCCCATCCTGTCGTGGACCGTGTGATGGCTGCCATGCATCTGCCTCCCTACGTGAAACAGAGTCACGTACGGGCATTCACCATTAAGGGAATCTACCTTCAGCAGAATATGTGGTCCCAGATCAGCTTCTACATTCACCTGAGGACCCACCAATGGAAACCCCCTACGAGAACATCTTACTCGTCGCGAGTGATAGCACCACTACCGTGCTACAGATAATACAAGTACCACCCAGCAGATCCTTGCAGGATGGGAATATGTTTGACATCCTAGCTTCCAAGAGGAAGAAAAGGAGCAATTCTTCAAGACAAACATTCCCATCACTTGGATATCTCCATGGCCCATAAGAAACAGTTATAAACAATTGTTGGGACAGTGTTAGAGTGTGGAGTCAGATGAACAGGGGAAAAAGTGGGACAATAACAAGTAAGTTACTGAGTGAATAAACGACAGGTATTGATAGTGTTATATTTTGTAACTTCAAAACATTAAACTAATTTAAAGGAAGACACGAGTCTGAAATGTGAGTCTAACTTGGAGTTGCCTGTGTATCACGTGGTAACGTGATGACTGATGCAATTCATGTATTTATACATACGACCCGTAATGAATTATTTAAACAAACAAGAATGCTTAATCAAACAAGATGTCTCAAATATTATTGAAATATTAAATACACAACAGGTAGGCTTAATGAATTTGTAGCAGAGGTGAGTGAGAGGAGCAACATTCCATCAGAATACTTTATCGGCCTGTAAGACAAGGCTGCTCACCTTGTCCCCTTCTCGTGGTGACTCTATGCAAATTCCAACTGGCTCCAATGCTCCCGGGAGCTGGGCAAAGCAGCATAATTCATGAAGCTAAAAATCATTGCTTCAGGGTTAATGAACAGCCTGTGATGGTCTCTAATTAACACATTAATCATCAGAGCAAAGCCAGCAGAGTGTCCGTGGTGGTGGGGGGGGGGTGGGGAGAGTGTTGTTCGACTCATCAATCAAACCAATGAGCGCCTAGTCTCCCAGCGCAGGATTGGCTGCGGCAGAGTGTGTTCGACACTGGGTCCAGCTTCACTCTGCCACGTGCTCCCAACGTGGGGGCATGTTCTGCTTCTGGGGCGGTGTGGTGCAGTGGTAACTTACTCCCCCCACCCATGGACTAAACTTAATTCTCCCCACGCTCTTGGAGCGAGAGACTTTAAGATTCAGAATCAGTTTTATTATCATTGACATAGGTGATGAAATTTGTTGTCTTGCAGCAGCCTACAATGCAATACATTAAAAAATTGCTATGTTACAATAAAAAAATAAAAAAGTAGTGCAAAAAGATTACAAAATAATGATGAGAAGAAAATTAGTGTTCAATGTCCATTCAGAAATCTGATGGTGGCAGGGAGGTGGCTGTTCCTGAAACATTGAGTATGTGTCCCTGATGGTAGTAATGAGAAGAGGACATGTCCTGGGTGATGGGGCCCTTAATGATGAATGCCACCTCTTGAAGATGTCCTCAATGGCTGTGCTCGTGAAGGAGCTGTCTGAGGTTACAACCCTCTGCAGCTTTTTCACATCCTGTGCAGTAGCCCCTCCGTACCAGACAGTGAGGCAACCAGTTAGAGTGCTCTCCATGGTACATCGGTAGAAACTTACTGTCAAGTCTTTGCAATTCAAACAACGAAAAACTCTGGCATGTGGGAGCACCCAGAGGATGTACGTACAGACTGCGGCTGAATTGAACCTGGGTCACCCGCGCTGTAACAGTGTTTCGCTAACTGCCACGCTATTGTACCACCATAACCTAAAAAGTTTCTTAAACGTTCTAACGTGCCCACTTCAACCACTGTTACTGATAGCTCATTCCAAATGCACACCACCCTTTGTGTGAAGCAGCTGCCGCTGATGTCCTTGTTCATTTTCTGCCCTGTTGTTTTTAGCAACTCTACGTGGGAGAAGGATTCTGTGCTTTCGTGCTTTTAACCTCTTTATGCCCCCCATGGTTTCACATACCTCTGTTAGGTCACCCATGAATCTCCAGTGTTTCAAAGTTATCACTGGATGTAAATCAGTGAAATTCTTCCCACCAGCTCAATCTTACAGAAGCACCATTGAGAGCATCCTGACAAGGTGCATCTCCATCTGCTATGGCAGCAGCCGAGCATCGGATTGGAAGTCCCTACAAAGGACTGTGAGAGGATCATAGGGTCTCCCTACCATCCATTAGGGACATTTGTCAGGAGCGCTGCTTATGCAGGACCTTAATATTATCAGGAATCCCACAGAGCCTTTCAGCATCCTCTTTGACTTTCTACCATCGGGTAGGAGACTCCAATGTATAAACACAAGAACATTCAGGATGGGGAACAGTTTCATCCCTCAGGTTATGAGGCTTCTGAACTCCCTGCCACATCGTATTTGAAGTATCACCGGTTAATCTGTTTTGTACCTTACAATATTTAATTTATGCACTTTACTTTGTTTAATTATGCGTAATTCATTTGTAGAATTTATCCTTACTTTCCCAAGTGATTTTGTGTTATATGTGCATTATGTGTGCTACTGTGCTTTACAACCAGGTCTGGAGAAACATTGTCTCGTTTAATAGTATACATGTAATAGCCAATTGACAATAAGTTTGACTTGACTTGATTTGATTTGACTTTACCAATAGGATTAGTTTACCACCACTTTCTCAAGGGCAATTAAGGATGGGGCAAGAAATGCTACTTTGCCAACAACAGGCAGGTCCTGAAAATAATCAAAACAGGCAAAAAGAATCTCCTGTTTCATCTGGAGAAGATATTGTCCAAAGGTTCTTTAGAACTCAAAAATGATTCAGATTCAGATTTATTTATTATGTGTACATTGAAATATACAGTGAAGTGCATTGTTTGCGTTAACAAACCAAAATTGTGCTGGGAGTGGGGGGGGGGCAGCCCTCAAAGTGTCACCACGTGTTCTGGTGTCAATGTAACATGCACACAACGCTCAGAGGAAGAACACATTTCACTACGTGTTTCGAAGTACACTTGATAAATAGATGAATGTGAATTTTATATTTGTGCTATTTGTACCCTCATAGCCTTGGACACCTCTGTCAGATCCTTCTCAGACTTCCCTGCTCCAAACCTAGCCTACCCAGACTCTCCGTATATCAGGCACATTCCACCCCTGTCAACCGCGTCATAGTTTTGAGCACAATCGCTTTACAGCTCAGAGATCATTGATTGGGGTTCGACTCCCACCACTGTCTGTAAGAAGTTTGCACGGCCTCCCTATGACGGCATGGGTTTCCTCCAGGTGATCTGGTTTCCTCCACATTCCAGCGATGTACAGGTTAGGGTTAATGAGTTGTGGGCATGCTATATTGGTGCTGGAATCGTGGATACACTTGGGGGCTGCCCCCCAGCACATCACAAGAACGATGGTGCAGACAATGCATTTCACAGTGGAACCCTCTCACCGGGCCCATATACAAACCTGACTTGTTAGCCGGCTCTGCTAACAGTCTCATGACAGCGGTGAGAAGGTCACTTTTCATGAACAATATACGTCTACGGTCGGTACGATTTGGGGTTCAAACAAACAGGAACATTGTGATGTTCTGATTAAAGAAACATCAATCTGAGCGAATGCTGTGTAAATGCTGCCCATACACAATTGTCCATCGCAAGAAATAACAGATCGTACACCACATAAAATTATAAAGAAAGTATACTTACCAATTTCAGCTTTATCAAACAGTTAATAGGAAAGAGAAAAGAAAAAGAAAATAAAAGCGCCCATTACAGTTAAACCAGTCCAATATGCACATGAATGTTGGAGCTCATACCGGAGTCATCTTTTATTTTTTACTCACACGCTGGACCCACGATCTGTGTGAAAGCACACGCCACATTCCAAATTTCCCTCGAAGTCAATCTCAAACAAACTGGCTCTCCCTCAGGAGTATTGGCCCTTCCTCCTTGGAGCCATTCATCTGCACAAAAAACTTCATGCAGCGGGGACTCTCCTTCCAATGGCATACTGTGGTATTTTTCCTTCTGTCCTGTTCCGCAGTTCCTGCCAAAAGACCCTAAAACTAGGCAACGGTCCATCACAAAACTCTCAGCCCCGCTTTCTCTGGAACTTTCTCCCAATTCCACCATCCTGATTGGCTGACACGGCATTCCTAAATTGAACAACGTGACGTCTTATCTCTAGCCGTAACCAAAACATTCTACCAGCAGGACACACTGCTTTTGCAGAAAGCTGCTTAAATGAAATACCTACAGCATAGCTGTATAAATCATAACCTGGGCATTACACTCTTACCCCCGCCCCCCAAAATAGCCATGTCCTAATGACTTTGTAAATTATTAAACCATTATTAATAACACAGTATTCAAATTAATTTCATGACTTCAGGACCCTCAATCCATTTGTAAATGCAAGTAGCATATCTCACCATGGTAATGGACATAACTCTCTGTTTTCCAGGTGCACCCTCTGGCAGCCTAGCTGGGGGTTTCCTGACCCTCCGAGGGCTCCTTATCTTATCTTCACTTTCTCCAGCTTCAGCCTCTCCTTGTGACTTTTCCTGTCCACTAGAGGATGCCTCCCCCAGTCCATCACTTGCACCTTCCAGTAGCTCAGGTTCCCCTGCCCCATGACCAAACCTGGCTTCCTTCAGCTTAAGCAGGGGCTGCCGAACATTTTCAATCTCCACTGGTGCTAACTGGCGAGTCCTGTCTCGGAAAGGGGTGTCCTCAGTCACTCTAATAGTGTGGTAAGTACTCTTGGAGCAATGAACATCAGACTCATCAGTAGAAAAGACATCTTAGCATTCCAACATCTTCAAAGTTAATCTCCTTTTCCATTCGTCTGGTATCGGTGAATGACCAAAGCTGAATGACTTTGATGTCGACTTCCTCGATTCAGGAGACTGTTTCTCTCATGGTTCCCCCAGATAACTAGACACTATCATCGCAGGCAGCAGAGGGGCTATCGGCATCCCATGTCTGAGGGTAACATCTCTTTCTGAGGCTTTCCTGACAATCAGGGCCATCCTGTTTGCATAGATGGCCAAAGGTTTCTGCAGTTCAGGTCTCACTGGCACTCCTGCAGGTAAGCATGAATTTTCTTCCTGACCATCAGGAGCATCCACCTGGCTGGCCCTGGACTTTGGGCATTCCAGCAAATTTGTGGGTTCATGTCACCCCAGCTACTCCTCCAAGACATAACATGACAGGTTTAGACAAGGTGTACCACACAGTTCCTCGTTTCTGCTCTTGATCCTGCTTAGGGGGAACTTACAGCTTCTGAAAAACAGCTCTGAACACAGGGCGAGTGACAAGGTGTTCAAAAGTTCTCTCCATTTCTCTCCGTGCATGCCCCCATGAGCCTTTTCAGAATGGAAGCTTCACCCTTTTCAACCAGATCCAGGCAAACCAACACTGGCATGTCAATAGTCATACTTTATTGATCCCGGGGGAAATTGGTTTTCGTTACAGTTCCATCATAAATAATTAAATAGTAATAAAACCATAAATAATTAAATAGTAATATGTAAGTTATGCCAGGGATAAGTCCGGGACCACCTATTGGCTCAGGGTGTCTGACCCTCTAAGGGAGGAGCTGTAAAGTTTGATGGCCACAGGCAGGAATGACTTCCTATGACGCTCTGTGTTGCATCTCGGTGGAATGAGTCTCTGGCTGAATGTACTCCTGTGCCCACCCAGTACATTATGTAGTGGATGGGAGACATTGTCCAAGATGACATGCAACTTGGACAGCATCCTCTTTTCAGACACCACCGTCAGAGAGTCCAGTTCCATCCCCATAACATCACTGGCCTTATGAATGAGTTTGTTGATTCTGTTGGTGTCTGCTACCCTCAGCCTGCTGCCCCAGCACACCACGGCAAACATGATCGCACTGGCCACCACAGACTCGTAGAACATCCTCAGCATCATCTGGCAGATGTTAAAGGACCTCAGTCTCCTCATGAAATAGAGACAGCTCTGACCCTTCTTGTAGACAGCCTCAGTGTTCTTTGACCAGTCCAGTTTATTGTCAATTTATTGTCAATTCATATCCCCAGGTATTTGTAATCCTCCACCATGTCCACACTGACCCCCTGGATGGAAACAGGGGTCACTGGTACCTTAGCTCTCCTCAGGTCTACCACCAGCTCCTTAGCCTTTTTCACATTAAGCTGCAGATAATTCTGCTCACACCATGTGACAAAGTTTCTTACCGTAGCCCTGTACTCAGCCTCATCTCCCTTGCTGATGCATCCAACTATGGCAGAGTCATCAGAAAACTTCTGAAGATGACAAGACTGTGTGCAGTAGTTGAAGTCCGAGGTGTAAATGGTGAAGAGAAAGGGAGACAAGACAGTCTCCTGTGGAGCCCCAGTGCTGCTGATCACTCTGTCGGACACACAGTGTTGCAAGCACATGTGCTGTGGTCTGCCAGTCAGATAATCAAGAATCCATGACACCAGGAAAGCATCCACCTGTATCGCTGTCAGCTTCTCCCCCAGCAGAGCAGGGCGGATGGTGTTGAACGCACTGGAGAAGTCAAAAAACATGACCCTCACAGTGCTCGCTGGCTTGTCCAGGTGGGCGTAGACACGGTTCAGCAGGTAGACGATGGCATCCTCAACTCCTAGTCGGGACTGGTAGGCGAACTGGAGGGGATCTAAGTGTGGCCTGACCATAGGCCGGAGCAGCTCCAGAACAAGACTCAGTTACTACAATATCTGCTTCAAACACTCTAGTTTCAAAGACAAGTAACCATCATATGGGTACTCATCAGTATTAAGCCCCCATATCTCAAGGGCACTGAGTCAAATACCAATTGTAAAATATCTGTAGAATAAAATAATTTGAGACCCTGTGTCAAGTATGGCTCCAGCATAAATAATTTAATCCATATAGATACATCAGAGCTTGGTCCCACAATGAACCTTCAGGAATAGTGAAGCACTTTAATATTTCCCTTGATACACTGATTGGAACAATTGGAACGTATCCTCCCCGAGATGCCAGCTTGTCCCTTAACTGGGTCCCTCCGAAGTTTTGCCTCTTTTCTTCTCTGTTCCTGCCCCTGACAGTTTCGGTTGAAATGTCCATCTTCTGCACAGTCGCCTCTCTAGTCAAGAAACCCTTTCCAGCATCAGTCCTGTGTGTCAGAAGTCCTACAGGTGGGTCGGGTTTCCCAGCGGATGTAGCATGTTTAGCTGAAACTTTAGCAGACATCCACCAAATCAGCTCAGCTCTAAGGTTTTCCACCTCATTCCTCAAAAGTTCTGTCTCTCTGGCATCAGGGGTCAGAGGCTACCACTGAAGACACTACTCGCCTTTTGGAAATGTTTCATTTTTCAATCATGCTTTCCTCCTCTCTAACCCCTCTGAGTAACTCGGCAAAAGATGGAGGACGGTGCATCATGTAGGTCATTCGAATACATAGATCAATCACGTCTTGTGACAGGGCATCCTCAAGCAATTTCTCTCAGACAGTTGAATTTTGGTACAAACAGTGCAGCAGCTTCCCTAACCTGAAAAGGTAAGCAGACAGCTTCTCTCCTTCCGCCTGGAATGTGTGCCTAAAACTCATCCTAAGATCAGCTACACTTTCAGCAACGCCAAAAGCATCTTCCAGAGCTTCTAGGTAATTAGCTGACCTGGCTAATGGGTTTTCTGCCTTTAGGAACCTCATTATATCAGCTGCCAGATCCTTTAAACTCTCTACCAGTCTCTGTTTTTTTATGTTATCTGAGCACTTCCATTCATCGAGTAACTGAGGTGTCTGCCCCACCCAAGCTTTATATTCTTCTTCCCCATCGGGGCTGGGCTTGACTCCCAGCCTACAATTACTTTGGCATTTATCAAACAGTGATGTACTGTAATAGCCAAAACCAGCTCAGAATTTAAATCAACCACTGAAGGACCCATTAGACCTTTCACATCAGACAACTCTTTTCCCACACTTTTCCCACACTTTTCAGAAACAAGGACAGTTTGTCTTTAAAGTCTTCCCCTCACCTACCTTCCCCCTTTCTCTAAAAATATGTACTGCCCATGGTCCCACCTCTTCATTGTCTCCTAGCATATCGAGCAGCATGGCTTCTGTCACGTCACTGCTAATCTGGACTAGCACATCCTTACCAGCTGACTGGTCAAAATGCCATTCAATCAGTATAACTTTCCCCAACACTTTTACAGAACTCAGCACTCTGAGTAGCAATTCATCAGGACTTTGGATACACACACTGCTCAGAACACAAACATTATATGTGGATAATCTCTTTGAATAGCACCAAACCTTAATACCTGCAGTGTCCATAATACAATACCTTAATCACTTTCCCTGACACTAGCTTAAACACGGACTTAAACACACAACCACTTAATCAATCCTAAAACAGCACTCAAAGCGCATCTGAAATCCTGGACAGGCCCCCACAAATGTAACCTTCTCACCAAGCTTATATACAAACTTGACTCGTTAGCTCACTCTGCAAACAGTCTCATGACTTGGCGGTGAGAAAGCCACCTTTCATAAGCAATATAGGTCTAGGGTCGGTATGATGTTTCTTTGCCCGTCCCTCTCTCTTTCATTCTCTTCTCTGTTGCTTTTGCTCTTTCTCCCTCTGTCTTTCTATGATTCTTTTCTGTCTCTCTCTCGCTCTTATGTTCTCTATCTTCCTCTCTCTTTCACACCTTCTCTCTCTTGCTTTTTTTTCTGTCTGCGTCCCTCTCTCTTTCACTCTCTGTCTCTTTATCGCTCTCTCTTTTTATTTCCACCCTGGGTAAATGTCTCTGGCTGTCCACTCGATCTCTACCTCTTATCTCCTTGTATTGAGTCACCTTTTATCCTCTGGTCCAAAGAGAAAAATCTTAGCTCACTCAGTCTATCCTCATAAAACATGCTCTCCGATCCAGATGATTCCGCCACCCTCTCTAAAGCTCCCACAGCCTTTCTATAATATTGTTTAATGTCATTTCCAGTACATAAGTGTAAAGGAGAACAAAAAAATTGTTATTCCAGATCCAATGCAGCATAAAAAACACATAAAGAATAAATAATAAAAAACACAATAAAAATACATACATAAAATAGATTCTGTACTTAGATTGATTGTCTGTCCATAAAGTGACACTAGGCACTGTACAGAGTGGTTTGGGTGTCAGCCACCTTACAATCACCAACAATCATACCATAGTCAAAGCCACTTTGATCACATTTCTTCCCCATTCTAATGTTCGGTATGAACAACAACTGAACCTCTTGACCATGCCTGCATGCTTTTATGCATTGAATTGCTGTCACATGATTGGCTGATTCAATATTTGCATGAACATGCAGGTGTACATATACCTAATAAAGTGGCCACTGAGTGTAGGTGATTATACAAGAGGTGATTGATAAGTTCTTGGCCTAAGGTAGAAGGAGTCAATTTTAGAAAACCTAGCACATTTATTTTTCAACATAGTCCCCTCCTACACGTACACACTTAAGGCTAATTTGTACTTGTGCGTTAAATGTACGCCGTAGGTAGCTGCGAACCCTACGCAGTATCTAAGCTGAACCCTACGCCGTAGCCTGACGGGCACCTATCCCAAAGTGTAACTACGTGTCGCGACATCGCAGACTGCAACAACTGTGATTGGTCCGTTTGGTAGCATCACATTTCCTCCTACGCTGCAATAGCTTGCCATTGGG